>NC_137625.1:5335538-5390538 GCF_963280865.1 Gymnoscopelus braueri | reverse complement strand
AATAAAAGCCTGGCCCAGCGCGTCGGTGTACTCGGTATGAGGAAGTGTTTCACTTCCCAACCAACCAGAGTGCAGTGGGCGTCGCTCGTAATGTTGTGTTAACGGGGCGGGGGTTGACGGACAGATCGGTGAACCAATGGGATCAGGCGCAGTCTCTCGCCGGCTCTATACACCCGCCCCTCTATACACAAAATCAGGAGCGTTGGGGCAGTCTAGCCAATCCTTGACCGACAGATTTTCTGGCAACTGGTGCACTTGAACTCCTGGCTGCGGTAGAGGTCTGGGTGGATGTATCACCCTTTCGACAAGCACGTTTGTGCATCGCAGTTGTCTGCTTGATGTTGCTGAGCTTCACGGCAGCGTTGCTTACTGCAGAGCGCCAAGAGTTTTTTTATCAGCGGCCGTGGACTCCCACGTTTTGGTCTCCAAGCATGCTACCACTCGAACCCCCTTCACTTTTCAGATTGTGGGAAGGAGTTTCAGAAGGAAGGTTAATGATAGCTTCATCCTCTTCCAAAGGGACAACCAACAGACTCAGACAGTCCTTTGTGCCTCTAGCCATGAAGATGTATAATGAGGCACACGATGGTCGCTCTGCTTGTTCAATACTAATTGCTTGCAACTAACAACAGTATAACCAATCAAAAGTATAAACAAAAGCTTGTGACTAAATAACAACTGCATTGGGTCCATTGTAACGCAGATATGACATTTCCTGAAAGGTAACATAAAAAGGTTTCCACCCGACAGCGACGATGTACACACGCACATGTACGTTTACACAAATACATATGATGTACGTACAGTATATACGCAGAGACACAGGAAATAGACACACATAGAAGGGCACATAAACATTCTCTTCTCTCTCTGGCTGCAAGGGTACATTTTCACTTTCTCGCTCTAGTACGTAAAATATAAATACGTACCTTTTCTAATTAAAATAAAAAGGTCGAAATAAATCTAAATGTACATACTGCTACTGTTAACCTTGCTTAAAGTGTAAAAAAAAAAGTTCTAAATATAAATTCAGCATAATGTTTTAGTGCAAAATAATCTGCCCTCATTGATGTAAGAACATGACATTGTTTTAGGACCACACAGATGGAGACATTTGTCTCAATATGCATTCCTTTGTGGACCCGTCAGCCATCTTAAACTAAACATACTGTACATGAGGGATATACAACGTACATTACAGTATATGATCATCCCTTACCAGAGAATATAATGTAACTCATGTTATAATAAACACACTGATGATAGACAATGAGTGAGTCTGTGCTGGAGGAATGACCATGTATAGGCCTGCTGCCTTCATAGGACATTCTGTCTCTCTCTCTTTCACACACGCACACGCACACGCACACACACACACACACACACACACACACACACACACACACACACACACACACACACACACACACTCGCTGCCTCCGCCCCATGTCTCTTCTCTCTGCATATCAACCTCTCCTATCCTCTGTAAACAACAGCCTGTATGTTTTAGGCACATTAAATGGCTTCCATTAGACGTGGTGTAGGTCACACATTAATGGAGTAGTTCACACAAAAAATTACTTATTTTCTATCAATTACACACACCATTTTTTAGTTTTGGACACATTTCCTATGCCTATAATTCGATGACCGGGTGGCTGCTCAGATAGACTCCGCCGGTCATCGCTGGTCATCAAATTATTGGCTTAAAAATGCGCCAAAAACAAAACATGTGTGTGTGAAAATACGATTTTTTTTTGGGTGAACTACTCCTTTAAACAGCAGTGTGTATAAACAGGGAGCGTGTGTGTGTGTGTGTGTGTGTGTGTGTGTGTGTGTGTGCGTGTGCGCGTGCGTGTGCAACCTCTCTTTAGAATGGGGAACAAGGCTTTGACGAACACCATCCAATGTCAAACCAACAGCTAGTTTCATTACTCCACTTCCTCACCTTGTCATGTCTCATTTGGCTTCTTTGTCATCATTTGACAAAGAAGCCATATATCCTCCTCTTGTCTGAACCTGTCACTTTCTCTTGTCTGGACTTCTCATCTGTCTCCTCTCCTCTTCAAATACTAACATACTGGACACACTGATACGTGTGCATGTGGCTGCTACCTGGTCTCACTCCAAAGCCGTTTAGAGTTCAGCCAAAACACAAATATGTCTGAAATGTAAGTTCATGGTCAAGTCTGACATGCAGACCACCCGTATTAATAATACGGGTAACACCATCACTATTATTTTGCCAGGTCAAGAATCAACCGTATTGTCACATCAGGTTTACAGGTGTAAAGAAGTGAAAACTTGTCGTTTTGTCGTTTTTTGTTGTTTTCCAGAAAGGGAGAAAATTAAAATGGAGGAGGGAACAAGGAGAGGGAGTAGAGAAGCGTGTCAAAGAGAAAGAAAAATCCCAAAAGATCTAATATATCTACATATACCGTAGCATACACATAGCATAGGGTAGGGTATAGCATGTATGTACATAAGGTTAAACATAAGGTGTCAAAGTGGTAACACATCGGTAGATCCACATAGCGGCAGGTATGTACATGAGGTTAGACACATAAGCTGCAAAAAAAACACGTAGAGCAGAAACGTAAGATTGTTTGTTTGGGTAAGGCGAAGGTTCAGGTTAGGGTTAAGGTTAGTTCAATATCAATCTGCATGGTTTCAGTTCAGATTGTGTGTGTGTGTGTGTGTGTGTGTGTGTGTGTGTGTGTGTGTGGGGTGTGTGTGTGTGGGGTGTGTGTGTGTGTGTGTGTGTGTGTGTGTGTGTGTGTGTGTGTGTGTGTGTGTGTGTGTGTGTGTGTGTGTGTGTGTGTGTGTGTGTGTGTGTGTGTGTGTGTGTGTGTGTGTGTGTGTGTGTGTGTGTGTGATATATTATTAATATATTTAGACTTCACATATTGACGTTTCTTTGTTTTGGAAAAAATACGAATTGTGAGAGCTTGGAGTGCCGCTTTGGAGGGGAGGGAGGGAGAGAGAGAGCACAGTGAGAGAGAGGGCAATGGACACACAAATATTAAACATAGACCACACACACACACACACACACAGTACGATATGCCCACACTTAAAACACACACTTGTACAGAGACGCGTTGACACGTAAACACACACACTTTTATTTTAATTCAATTTAACCTTCATTTAACATGGATCGTTCCACTGAGATTAAAAATAACCTTTTGGAGGCTGACCTCTGGCCAAGACAGGCAGCAGCATAATTAAAAACACTGCTGCTGCAGACACAACACAAAAGGAGACGAAATACACACGCATGCACGCACACGCACACTCACACACACACACACACACACATTACCATACATGTGAGGACATTGGCACTTTAGGACGTACATTTTATGAATGCCATTTTCTACAAATGTTTGCCATTTTTAACTCTAAGCCTAACGCCGAAAATAGCTGATCTACAAGCTCATAAGTCACGCTGTGTCGCGTTGTGAGCTTGTAGATCAGCTATTTGCTCTGCACCGACACCAGCGCGCAACTATAGGCATAAATCATATACATAACTCTAACAGCAACCCCTAAACCTAACCCCCAAATGTCTACTGTAAACATAACCCCAACCTGAAACTTTTCCTAATTGTAAGGTGGTGGTGGAGGAGTGTAGCGGGCCTTGGGTGCCCCTCAGGCGGGTAGAGGGGAGTATGGGGGGGTGGAGGTGGGTGAGGAGGCAAGTGGGGGTCTGGGCTAAGTCTGTAGCGGGCCTAGAGGTGCTCTTCAGGCGGGTAGAGGGGAGTATGGGGCGTGGGGGGGGGTTACTGGATAGCTCCCTTGGCCCATGGAGCACAGAAAAGCTACATTTTAGGAGACAAGGAGGCCCGGGGGGGCTTCTCCCCTCTCCTGTCTCCCCTCTCCTTTCTCCCCTCTCCCATGTTTCTGCAACAGCTGGCTCAGACATGACAAGTCTACCAGGAACATTGCCTTCACAACGTGTGTTTCACAAATTCTAGTTGTGGGGACGTTTTGGCCCTCACAAGTATAGTAACACAAGTGCACACACGCGCACACACACACACACATGCACATGCACATGCACATGCACATGCACATGCACATGCACACACACACACACACCCACGGTAATAGTATAGTAGTGTGATTCCCTGCCAAGCTGTATGCTGTGGGGACAGGGTGTGTCTGAGTTCTGGTTGGGTTCTGACAGCCTGCTGGATCCAACATGTCTGATCACTATGTTCTCCTCTGGATGAACCAGCTCTACATCACAAGATCACAAGCGTCTGGGAAATCCCCCCACTTCTCTGTTTAACCTGTTCAATCCCAGAACGCGTCTGTGTCATTTTAGATTTCTTTGGCTATTCAACAATAGCAGATATACAAGCTCAGAGTGCCGCGCTATGAGCTTGTAGATCTGCTATTTTTTAACAATCTTGAACATTTTGTTCAAATCTTTGAATATGTATTTTTTAAAGCGAACATTTGTAACAAATTGTGTCAAATGAAAAACGAAATTGTGTCAAATGTCTCAACATATGTCTTCATTTTTCTGAAAAACTATTGTTGCTACGTATATCAGTGGTGCTCAAACCTTTTCTTGTCAAGGACCCCAAAATAAAAATTCGAGTTTTTGGCCGCCGATCCCCATCAAAATATGTTGTTCCAGGGACCCCCCAGAAGCAAAGATTTGATTAAAATGTTTTTGCATTCAATGATTTGCACAAAATGTTTAAGATGTTTAAAAAAATAGCAGATCTACAAGCTCGTAGCACGGCACTCGGTGCCACGCTCTGAGCTTGTAGATCTGCTATTTCTGACACAGATGCGTTCCCAGATTGAATGGGTTAACCACTTAAAACCCCATATGGCTGAGTCCCTCAGGGCTCTATGCCAGTGTCTTTTCTCCTTTCACTTTACATGAAATATCTTCGCTGAAAATAGCCGATCGATAAGCTTACAACTAGGGCTGTCAAAGTTAACTCTATTCATCGTAATTAACTCACCGTTATGTTAATCGCGATTAATTATTTTGATCGCATCAAATATTTATTTATATTTGTCATTTGGCCTATCCGTAGTTTAGGACACAGCTAGGACAGCTAGGTACAGCTAGGTTAGTTAATAAATGCTATTAGAAGATTGGAATGTAAGGGAGGCTACAATCCTGTGCTCAATTTATGTTTGTTTTATTTTGTAGAATCCTCTATGAGGTCCATCAGTCAATGTTAATGTAAAGAAAAATATATGTTATAAGCATAAAGGTGGACACTACAGTACTCATATTACTTAGTCAATTTTGGAGTTCATTATACCCATCTGCTGCAGCCTATTTTTATGCTAATGCATTACTATTTGATGGTTTCTTTTGGCTTTTTAATTTATTTCCAATAATAAATTAACATACTTTTGCATATAGCAAGCATATTTTCCACTCCCATGTTAATAGGGGTATAAGATACTTGACAAATATACCTCTAATGTACATTGTGAACAGATACAAAACGGATGACTTATTTGCGATTAATCGTGCGATTAACTATGACAAAACATGCGATTAATCGTGATTAAATATTTTCTCAGTATAGAGACCAGGATTACTGCATGTTTTTTGTGAGGGTCTCTACCCTAGGAGACACAGGGAGAACATGCAAACTCCACACAGAAATGCCCTTTCGCCAACCCCACCTAGGGTATGGGCGACAGCGCTACCGACTGCGCCACCGTGCCCCAGCTCTCTGCTATTTTTTATATATTCATTCTTTACTTTCGTGTTTTTATGTGATGTCTTCCTTAAACTCCAGTCAATCGATTGTTCGGTCAATTGTAGAAGAGTAAAAAGTGCCATATTTGCCTCTGAGATCTAGTGGAAGTGTAGCCTGCTGCAACCCTCCTGATTTCGTGTATAAAGGGGCGTGTGTATAGAGCCGGCGAGAGACGGCGCCTGATCCCATTGGTTCACCGATCTGTCCGTCAACCCCCGCCCCGTTAACACAACATTACGAGCGACGCCCACTGCACTCTGGTTGGTTGGGAAATGAAACACTTCCTCATACCCAGTACAGGCTATAGTTGGGCCAGGCTTTTATTTTTTAGCAAAACTAAGCAATAAAAGCCTGGAGATCGAGGCTAGTGGAAGTGTTAAAGAAAATGCAAATGCTCAAGTCAAGTAAAAGGACCAAAATCCATCCATCCATCCATCCATCCATCCATCCATTCCCGCATCCATCACAGTCATGTCTCTCCTCTGCTCTCAGGTCCTATCCCCTCCCCTCCCCTCCCCTCCCCTCCTCTCCTCTCCTCTCCTCTCCTCTCCTCTCCTCTCCTCTCCTCTCCTCTCCCCTCCCCTCCCCTCCCCTCCCCTCCTCTCCTCTCCTCTCTCCTCTCCTCTCCTCTCCTCTCCTCTCCTCTCCTCCTTGTCTGTGCGATAGAGACTCATTTAAATCAGTGGTTGTGCAGCTAACCCCCTCCAGGGAGAGCACAAAATATCAACCACTCTTCTGCTCTCATTGCACAAGCCTGACGTCCATGCCCCATAACCAATTCATTTCTCATACCAGTTCATTTCTCATACTAATTAAATTCTCATACAAATTCATTTTCCATACGAATTCATTTCTCATACAAGTTCACGTCCCACACCAATTAATTTCTCATACAAAATGCATTTCTCATACAAATTCATTTTCCATACAAATTCATTTTCCACACAAAATCCTTTCTCATACGAATTCATTTCTCATAGGAATTTATTGTCCCTACGATTTGTCATTGTCTGTACGGATTCATTCTCTGTAGGACCCCCGCCTCCTTCGGCGATTCATCGTATCGTCGCTGTGTGGCAGAAACGCGTATTTCCAAAACCAATACTTTTCAGGAAGTGGAAAAATGAACCTGTGTTCCAATCAGTGGTGTGAAGTAACTAAGTACATTTACTCAAGTACTGTACTTAAGTACAATTTTGAGGTATTTTTACTTTACTGGAGTATTTCCAGTTTTCAGTACTTTTACTTCTACTCCATACATCTCAGAGGCACATATTGTACTTTTACTCCACTACAATAATTTGCAAACTTTAGTTACTAGTTACTTTGTAGATTTTGATTATTATTAAAAAAACATACATTAACCCCTTCAGCCCTAGCCTATATACATTTCGGCCATTTGAAAATAGCCGATCTACAATGCGTTGCGATGCGACGCATTGTGAGCTTGTAGATCTGCTATTTAAAAAAGTTTTTTTTGTTTAATGGGACATTCTGCAAAATGAGTACTTTTACTTTTGGTACTTGTACATTTTGATGCCAATAGTTTTGTACTTTTACTCAAGTAAATTTTAGATTCAGGACTTTTACTTGTAACAGAGTATTTATACATTGCAGTATTGATACTTTTACTTAAGTAAAACATTTGAGTATTTTTTCCACCACTGGTTCCAATGCATTCGATGCACTTATTATTTAAGTCACAAAATCCACAGACACACTTATCCACTTTGACTTTTACATTCAAAAACATAAAATAGCTAAAATAGCAAATCGCAAAGCATTGTGAGCTTGTAGATCGTCAAATGTGCTACTTTTGTGTACGACACTGTAGTATGTCTAAGTATGGCTTTTAATTTACAAAGTTGAAATATGGAGATACAAGGTTTCTGGCCGCCCGAGTCGCTATACTGTACATACAGTGTTATTTGTATTAACCCTTTAAGACCTGAGGCGATTCTTTAAAAAAAATCTAAATCCTAACAGTTTTTGGAAAAAAATCTAAACATCTTTTTTTTCACGATTTTTCAAAAATAGCAGATCTACAAGTTCATAGCGCGGCACTCGGTGCCGCGCTATGAGCTTGTATATCTGCTATTTTTGAATAGCCAAAGACATCTAAAGTGACACAGATGCGTTCCAGGTATTAATGGGTTAATTTGAGTAGGGTTTATAAATATTGAGGCGGGTTGCTCCGTTGTTTGGTTGGCAGATGTGTAGTGTTGATGAGTGCCTTGACGCAGACAGATCATACCATCTGGGAGACTATTGGAATCCGATATGCTCCTGTATGCTCTTAGGCAGCACATAGCACTGGATCTGCTCTGAGGAATTTTAATTGGAGAAAAATAAACAAAGCCTGCCACTTGTTTGCCAGATGATGGCTTCTCAAGGCACTATTACACACAAAACCAGCACATACACACACAATGCACGCGCTGAGGCACACAGGCACACAGGCACGCACACAGGCGCGTGCACACACACACACACACACACACACACACACACACACACACACACGTACAGAGAGAAGGCACAAAACACATTGGCAGTTTGGCACACACGTAACCTATCTATGGGGTAGAAATTAAATGGGAGAACATTGCAGCAAAATCTGGCGAACGTTGCTGAAATTTTCATGGCAAGTTGAGTCTGAGTTATAAAGTACTTATAGTGTACTTCCCTCTGTCTGTCCTCCCGTAACCAATTCAAACCCTCTGTACTTGGTCCGCTCCTTTTTTTCCCCATCTAAAGCAAATCTCTTCACTGAAAATAGCATTCCACAACCTCACAATGTTCACAAGCTTGAAACGTCGGTATCAGTCCGTCCTTAAAGGTTTAATGACATTCACTTTTACACCACATTCAAAGTCTTTGTCCTGGTCCTTCAAAAGTGTACAAAAAGTTTTAAGTGAAAATTCCATTCCAGTGATCAATGGCAGGTGTTTTTCTCTCACATTTCTAAAGCCTTTTCAACTGCAATGAAAAAAGAAATCTTAATCGTGATTAAATATTTTCTCAGTATAGAGACCAGGATTACTGCATGTTTTTTGTGAGGGTCTCTACCCTAGGAGACACAGGGAGAACATGCAAACTCCACACAGAAATGCCCTTTCGCCAACCCCACCTAGGGTATGGGCGACAGCGCTACCGACTGCGCCACCGTGCCCCAGCTCTCTGCTATTTTTTATATATTCATTCTTTACTTTCGTGTTTTTATGTGATGTCTTCCTTAAACTCCAGTCAATCGATTGTTCGGTCAATTGTAGAAGAGTAAAAAGTGCCATATTTGCCTCTGAGATCTAGTGGAAGTGTAGCCTGCTGCAACCCTCCTGATTTCGTGTATAAAGGGGCGTGTGTATAGAGCCGGCGAGAGACGGCGCCTGATCCCATTGGTTCACCGATCTGTCCGTCAACCCCCGCCCCGTTAACACAACATTACGAGCGACGCCCACTGCACTCTGGTTGGTTGGGAAATGAAACACTTCCTCATACCCAGTACAGGCTATAGTTGGGCCAGGCTTTTATTTTTTAGCAAAACTAAGCAATAAAAGCCTGGAGATCGAGGCTAGTGGAAGTGTTAAAGAAAATGCAAATGCTCAAGTCAAGTAAAAGGACCAAAATCCATCCATCCATCCATCCATCCATCCATCCATTCCCGCATCCATCACAGTCATGTCTCTCCTCTGCTCTCAGGTCCTATCCCCTCCCCTCCCCTCCCCTCCCCTCCTCTCCTCTCCTCTCCTCTCCTCTCCTCTCCTCTCCTCTCCTCTCCTCTCCCCTCCCCTCCCCTCCCCTCCCCTCCTCTCCTCTCCTCTCTCCTCTCCTCTCCTCTCCTCTCCTCTCCTCTCCTCCTTGTCTGTGCGATAGAGACTCATTTAAATCAGTGGTTGTGCAGCTAACCCCCTCCAGGGAGAGCACAAAATATCAACCACTCTTCTGCTCTCATTGCACAAGCCTGACGTCCATGCCCCATAACCAATTCATTTCTCATACCAGTTCATTTCTCATACTAATTAAATTCTCATACAAATTCATTTTCCATACGAATTCATTTCTCATACAAGTTCACGTCCCACACCAATTAATTTCTCATACAAAATGCATTTCTCATACAAATTCATTTTCCATACAAATTCATTTTCCACACAAAATCCTTTCTCATACGAATTCATTTCTCATAGGAATTTATTGTCCCTACGATTTGTCATTGTCTGTACGGATTCATTCTCTGTAGGACCCCCGCCTCCTTCGGCGATTCATCGTATCGTCGCTGTGTGGCAGAAACGCGTATTTCCAAAACCAATACTTTTCAGGAAGTGGAAAAATGAACCTGTGTTCCAATCAGTGGTGTGAAGTAACTAAGTACATTTACTCAAGTACTGTACTTAAGTACAATTTTGAGGTATTTTTACTTTACTGGAGTATTTCCAGTTTTCAGTACTTTTACTTCTACTCCATACATCTCAGAGGCACATATTGTACTTTTACTCCACTACAATAATTTGCAAACTTTAGTTACTAGTTACTTTGTAGATTTTGATTATTATTAAAAAAACATACATTAACCCCTTCAGCCCTAGCCTATATACATTTCGGCCATTTGAAAATAGCCGATCTACAATGCGTTGCGATGCGACGCATTGTGAGCTTGTAGATCTGCTATTTAAAAAAGTTTTTTTTGTTTAATGGGACATTCTGCAAAATGAGTACTTTTACTTTTGGTACTTGTACATTTTGATGCCAATAGTTTTGTACTTTTACTCAAGTAAATTTTAGATTCAGGACTTTTACTTGTAACAGAGTATTTATACATTGCAGTATTGATACTTTTACTTAAGTAAAACATTTGAGTATTTTTTCCACCACTGGTTCCAATGCATTCGATGCACTTATTATTTAAGTCACAAAATCCACAGACACACTTATCCACTTTGACTTTTACATTCAAAAACATAAAATAGCTAAAATAGCAAATCGCAAAGCATTGTGAGCTTGTAGATCGTCAAATGTGCTACTTTTGTGTACGACACTGTAGTATGTCTAAGTATGGCTTTTAATTTACAAAGTTGAAATATGGAGATACAAGGTTTCTGGCCGCCCGAGTCGCTATACTGTACATACAGTGTTATTTGTATTAACCCTTTAAGACCTGAGGCGATTCTTTAAAAAAAATCTAAATCCTAACAGTTTTTGGAAAAAAATCTAAACATCTTTTTTTTCACGATTTTTCAAAAATAGCAGATCTACAAGTTCATAGCGCGGCACTCGGTGCCGCGCTATGAGCTTGTATATCTGCTATTTTTGAATAGCCAAAGACATCTAAAGTGACACAGATGCGTTCCAGGTATTAATGGGTTAATTTGAGTAGGGTTTATAAATATTGAGGCGGGTTGCTCCGTTGTTTGGTTGGCAGATGTGTAGTGTTGATGAGTGCCTTGACGCAGACAGATCATACCATCTGGGAGACTATTGGAATCCGATATGCTCCTGTATGCTCTTAGGCAGCACAGCACTGGATCTGCTCTGAGGAATTTTAATTGGAGAAAAATAAACAAAGCCTGCCACTTGTTTGCCAGATGATGGCTTCTCAAGGCACTATTACACACAAAACCAGCACATACACACACAATGCATGCGCTGAGGCACACAGGCACACAGGCATGCACACAGGCGCACGCACACACACACACACACACACACACACACACACACACACACACACACACACACACACACACACACACACACACACGTACAGAGAGAAGGCACAAAACACATTGGCAGTTTGGCACACACGTAACCTATCTATGGGGTAGAAATTAAATGGGAGAACATTGCAGCAAAATCTGGCGAACATTGCTGAAATGTTCATGGCAAGTTGAGTCTGAGTTATAAAGTACTTATGGTGTACTTCCCTCTGTCTGTCCTCCCATAACCAATTCAAACCCTCTGTACTTGGTCCGCTCCTTTTTTTCCCATCTAAAGCAAATCTCTTCACTGAAAATAGCATTCCACAACCTCACAATGTTCACAAGCTTGAAACGTCGGTATCAGTCCGTCTGTAAAAACAGGGAACTGGCTGACGGAAATAATTACCCCCCCCCCCCCCCCCACCATTACAAGCAGGAATTGTGTGAAGAGAGAAGGTCAGTGGAAATGGTTAAATGGGCGTCGCTTTGTATCTTCATGTCGTTGGCTTCCATTGAAAATGAATGGTGGCCTTGTAGCTTTGTATCTTCATGTCACTGGCTTCCATTGAAAATTAATGGTAGCCTGTTGCTTTGTATCTGCCAGTGTGAACACAGCTAGAGATGCGCGGATCGCGGTTTTAGCCGCGGTTGCCGCAGTTAACCGCAGTTTGGGTGGATTTGGATCAATCAAATATAATTATTAATTAATATCGGATAAACCGCGGGTGAAATATTGCGGTAAATAAATTAATGACATCTAATATATCTATCCCTAAAATAGCTAAATCTCTGCGTGCTTGTGTCTGTGTGAGTGTGTAGAGCAGCCTCTGTGCGATGCGATCACAAAATGCATTTATTTAGCCTATGGAATGTCAGTGCGTCTTTTTTCTTTTTTTTAAACCTGTGCTGCGCTGAAGAGCAGTGCGCTCTGTATGTTGGATGCCGCACAGAGTCTGTATGTTCAGCGCAGCAGAGCATTGCGCTCTGTATGTTCAGCGCAGCACCGGTTTAAAAAAAAGAAAAAAGACGCACTGACATTCCATAGGCTAAATCAATGCATTTTGTGATCGCATCGCACAACTAATACTAAAACTAACGGGGAATACCAGAAAATAATAATATTTTGACATACGGGAAAAACGGTTGATGCGGATATTAAAATTGGATAATATAATTATTGCGGTTGGATAACGGATGGATAATTAATTTGTACATGCGGATTCGGATGACCATGAGAGGCCATCCGCGCATCTCTAGAACACACTATAGCATGAGACTCCAACATGTCAGACAACATGTACAACGACTGCATAAAGTAAAGGAGTATTACATAAACGGGTGGGCGTGTATTCTCGACTTGCATTGTTCCCGCCTTCGAATGTTCCAGATTTGCATGGCGCCCCCAGCAGGCTTGCCTAGTACACAAAAAACACATACAATATACACTACAGTATACAGTACATATAGATTATCACCCAGGCATTTGTCATAGTTAAATTTGTATGTTTTATTTTTCACATTTCCATGTGTAGCCTATTATGTTCTTGGGTCTACCGCTCTAAGTTCTATGCTCCTGTCTGCCCCAGCTGTTCCTCATTTGTAATCACTCCCCATGTGTAGATAATAGATTAGTGTTGTTCCCCAGTCAGTCCTTGTTGTCTTGTGTTACTGTTTATGTGTGAGAGCTGCTGTGTCACCTGCAGTCTGCTGCATTAAACACACGGTCGCACAAACACCCAGAACACCTGTCTCCATGTCATGCACCACCAGTGTTGGGAAGCGTTACTTTAAAAGTAACTTGTTAAATTACTTCCACGACCGAACTAAAGGGCAACCTCTCTGTCTTCTCTCAATCTCTGCCATATCACACGAGCGCGACAAATGACTGTAATAAAAATAAGACCTGTAATCCCGTCAGCTGTGTGTCACACCAAAAGTGGTGACCCATTGAGTAGAATGATTACGCAATCACCACAGACGTGCAAGTCTCCGCGGACGAAGACGTGCTTGTTCATTTATCAGGAAACAGCGCAAATGTGTCGGATGGATTTTCTTTTTTCTTTGTGGCAACAAAAATAACAGGGAAATATAGGTCTTAAATTAAATGAAGTAGCCATTATTTTGGAAAAAGTAACTAATTGCAAGATTACAGTAACACACCAGCACCTAACACGCACAAGCACACACACGCACACACACACGCACACACACGCACACGCACACGCACACACACACGCACACACACACACACACACACACACACACACACGTGCGATTGTATTACTATACAGAAAGAGAACGCGACGTCACACCATTCAAAGTAATAGCGCAACATTTGTAACGCTCTGTGACCGTGTTGTATGAGCTTGTTGATCGGCTATTTTCAGTGTGCGACACCATTATAAATCAGGCCTATAACTCCAACCCTAACCCCTAAAGCTAACCTCTAAATGTCTCTAGACTAATCCTAATCCTAACCACAGCCTGAATCTATTCCTCATTGTAAGCCTAATTCCCCAAATCCTTTTTATAACCAAAAAAAAGCAACCATTTCTCTTGTGAGGACCAGGAAAGTGGTCCTCACAACGTCTATTTCTCAAATTCTACTACACTTGTGGGGACATTTGGCCCTCACAAGTGTAGTAATACACACACACACACACACACACACACACGCACACGCACACAGACGCACACACAGTCATGTCAGGTCGATAGCAGGGTGTGGACAGTGTGTTGTCTCTGTAGTGTTGAGTCACATAGTTTATGTGTGTCTGTGTGTCCTCCATCCAAACCCCGGCTGACACTGATTAAACATGATTAACGCTGCATGGGAATGTCCCACACCATCACTTTCACTGCAGCACCAGACACACACACACACGCACGCGCGCACACGCTCTCACACACACACGCACGCGCACGCGCGCGCACACAGGGCTGCCCTGTGAACGGGAAAGACGGAGTTAGTGAGACAGACCATTGGTTCTCAAAGTGGCTCCAGCCAGGGGGTCCGCAGGAAAAGTAGTTAACATAGCATCACAATCATTTTAGACACTTTATCAATTCAAAAACAGCAGATAAACAAGCTTGTACATCTGCTATTTTTGAAAAAATATGAAAGCATTTTGGAAACTTTTGAATAATTTTGAATAGTTTTTTAACATATCAAATTGATTTGGGTCCTTGACATGAAATAGTTTGAGAACTACTGAGACAGACAGACAGAAAGACAGACAGGCTTTTATTTCTACTATGTTGTTGCTGAATTTATTTTTCTTCTGTAAATTAATGCCCGATAATTTTTGCACATTTTCGAACAAATGTTAAGTGAAAGTAATAATGAACCTTTATTTAGAAGGATAAACCCCCTTATTACAAATATACAAAGAGTGCATAAAAGTCGTTTATATGCTTGTGACGAAATAATAACTACATTTGATGGATCCATTGGAACACATTGTTGGTGAGAGAGAGAAGCAAAGAGAGAGAGGGAGCGAGGGAGGAAGAAAGGCAAGGACGGCAACAAAAGAGAGACGAGAGAAGCAGACAAGATGGATGCGAGAGAGAGACTTCTGAACAGAGGAAGGTCATCAAGGTCCCTGAGTTTGGCTCTCAGGACCATAGAGTTGTAATATATCTAGAGGGTGGACTGCCCCGCACCCAGCTATTCATTTCAATGAAAGTTGCTCACTGGTGTTTGAAGCACCCGGAAGTACCTCTGCTTCTTGAGCACCGAGCAGGCGCACTAGTGTTTGAGCACCGAGCAGGCGCACTAGTGTTTCAAACGGTAGAGGCATGCGCAGTGGCATTTTAACCCATTGAGACCTGAAGCCGATTCTACATGTCTCCTAAATCTCTACTATTTAGGAGACAATACTAAATAAGTATTCTGAAAAACGTATGTTTCTAAATCAATGGTGCTCTTTTTCATGTTAAGGACCCCCAAAATTATATGTATTTAGCCGCGGACCCCATCACAATATTTTGTTCCAGGGACCCCCAGAAGCAAAGATTTTAGTCAAAAATGTTCGCTTAAAAATATATATATTCAAAGATTTGCACACATTTTCACGATTTTTCAAAAATAGCAGATCTATAAGCTCGTAGCGCGGCACTTGGTGCCGCGCTATGAGCTTGTATATCTGCTATTTTTGAATAGCCCAAAGTGCAAAATAATGCTTTTTAGCTCAAATCAAAAAATGACACAGTTCCAGGTCTTAATGGGTTAAATGCGGAAGTAATGGGTTAAATGCGGAAGTATTGCATTCTCATATTTGACCACCGGGGCGACGGCCCTTCACTGTTCTACCGCGGCTCTGGGGGCTTTGCTCAGGACCCTGAAAACTCTGTGCTAAATACTCAACTAGCAACTAGCAACAACACAGTATACCGTAAAAGTACTCTGTTACAAGTAAAAGGCCTGTATTCTTTGAACATTGTATTGCCACCAAAATGTTGTTGCTGTCGGGCAGAAACCTTATTTCTATATTTTTACTTGTGTTTTTCATAAATTAACGCCCTACCTGATCATACTACGGTGTCACATAAAGCGTCAAAAGTACCAGATCTACAAGCTTTGTAGCTTGTAGCTTCGTGCCACGTTTTGAGCTTGTAGATCTGTTACTTTTGCTATATATTTTTTATTTTAATCCTGAAAAGTAACAGTTTTAGGCATATGAGGTATCCAACCGTCAGAGACGATATACTTGCAGTTACAAAAGTAAAAGTACCCAAAGTCTTCTCTTTTTCACCTCTGCACTCCTCCTCTCGTCGCCTCCGCCAACAACAACAACACAGAGATTCGGCTTGTCTCTTAAAGCCTGACCTTTTCCACGGAACCCGGCTCCCACCGTCCAACAACAACCAACTCTGACCGGCTATCACATTTTGAAATTGGCCCACGCTTTGCCTCAGAGCTATATAAGCACACTCCAGAGTGGCCTATACGATACGCACGCACACCGCTATGCGACTGGATTTATAAACAACACAAAACTCTATTTGTCTGTGGCGGCTGTTGTATTATGGCAGAGGTGTCGCCACGTTTGTCCCCAAGGGTGTTTTTTTTTCCTTTTCTTTATGCTGGCGAGGCTGTCTGCTGCGTGCCTGCCTGGAGCCTCTGTGTTTGCTCTTATAATACAAGTCGATTTACGCTGTATGTAAATTCCGAAGGCCGATGTTCTGCGTCTTCAACCAGTCGGATAAATGAAGCGGTCGCTCTGACTTGAACTAGACTGATAAAGGGCAGGGCTGACGGATCGGCTGTCACGCAGACAGACAGACAGACAGGCAGACAGACAGACAGACAGACAGACAGACAGACAGACAGACACCAGGTAGGTAGATAGAAAGAGGGACAGTAGCTCACCTTAAAGTCGTTTAATGTCGCTGTCGGGCAGATCTCCATACTGTATCAGTATTCAACCTTTTTATTTTTATTTTGCAAATGAATGCCCTACTTTGTCGTACAAGAGGGTCGCACAATTGTTTTTGAAAAAGCCGATCTACAAGCTCAGAATCAGAATCGGCTTTATTGTCACATCGCAAGGTTTACAGAGTAACGAAGTGGGTGAAGTGGGTCAGAACGTGACGTGGCTTTTTTCACTATCCAGGGACCACAGGCTGCTCCAATCCGCACCCAATTTGGCACAAGCGCTGTTCAGAGGTCTGCCATGACAAGAGTCACTCCAAAAATCAAAATTGCACACACATGGAGCACTACAGCATAGGGGTGGGACGATATATCGATATATCGATATATCGATATATCGCGATACTTTCTCCCGCGATAAATAATCGATATCCTGCCGAAAAATATCGACATAAAAAATAAATAAAAAATTGTTTTTGTTTTTTTTTGTTTTTTTTGTGATACGTTGTTTTTCCTTTGTGTAATGATGATTTTGAACTGTTTGGTGACATTTTATGTGTTTATGAATTGAATACAAGGACTATCGTGATATATCGTTGGTGAATTTGCATGCAATATATCGTGATATTGCAATATATCGATATTTTCAGATATCGTGATATATCGTTGGTGAAATTTCTTGCAATATATATCGAATATCGTGATATCGCAATATATCGAACATCGTCGAATATCGTGATATATATTGTTATCGTGGGCCTAATATCGTGATATATATCGTATCGTGAGGTACCCATATCGTCCCACCCCTACTACAGCAGTGTTTAATACTTCAAATGGCCATAACTCGGTTTCCATTGCTCTGATCAGTGCAACATAGGTCTGGATTTGAAAGCCCTAGAAAATCTAAAAAAGGTAGTTTTTACAAAATGTGGAAAGTGAAAATTAGTTTAGTGGTGACGGTGGGTCCTATGAATATTTAACAGATGAAAAGTATTAACCAGAGCTTCATGACTAAACAAGAACTACTAATTGGATCCATTGGAACACAGGTTCTTTTTTCCCTCCCCATTTTACCGAAAAGTCACAGTTTTTGGATATACAGGGTTTCCACCCGACAGCGATGATAAACTTTAATTGAGGCTAAACTCACCTAAGGCCAGAGAAGGTACAGTATATTGAGGCGGAGAAAGGCAGATATGCTGTAAGAGATGCGTGCAGGCAAGAGATGCAAATAATGGTGGAGTTTTAAAACCCAAGAATTGAGCTTTAATTTACAGCATACTGTAGAGCAAGAGTGACAGACTGATAGAGACGGAGCTAGTTAGAGGGAACAGGCTGTGTTTCGCTGCTCGGCTCCCAAGGAGAGCTGGAGAGACGGGGGGGGCTCTGCACTCTATGAAACTATACGGTTTCTGTCGGGAAGGAAAAACGTGTATGTCCCAAGACTAGTTAGTTTTCAAGAAATCGTGGGAGAAAAGAACCTGTGTTGCAAATGGCTCCAATTTGGTTATTATTTTAATCACAAGTTTCTTGTTGACACTTTTCATTGGTTCAATATTTATAAAAACCTGCACTTTCACTTTTAAATTTAACATTTAAAAGTAGCGTTCTGCAAGCTGTGTAGCTATTTTTGCTTCTTTTGTGTGACACTTAGTAGGGCATTCATCTACAAGTAGGGTATTGATTTCACACAAAAAACGAAACATAAACAGTTGGAGATACGAGGTTCCTGCCCGACACCGACGCTATAAACAGTGACAGCGGTCTGCTGACTTTTTTCCCATTTTGAAAAACCTTTCAAAAATGCATCTTTTGAGAGGATTGTATTTGCATGGTCAGACATTGGGCGTTGCTGTTTAGTATGGAAGCCAGTTTCTGTCAGTGAAAAAAAAGAGCCTGAATTGTTTATTTTGTTCGATTACCTTCATATCAAAATAAATCATTTTTTGTCTCACAGTCGTGACATTATATCTCCAAAAGGTTTTTCCCCCTTCAAAGGTGAGACGGGCAAGTGCTGCTGAACACGTCTCTGTTCTGGTGGAAACCTTGTATGTCCAAAACCTTTTCATTTTTTATTATTATATAGATAAATAAATACAAAAAATAAATAGTAAACATAGCCGATCTACAAGCTCACAGATCTGTTATTTTCACTACTTTTCTTGCGACACCGATGAAGTAGGCCATCAATTTTCGAAAGAATACATTTTAAAAAACAACACACACAAAGTTGAAACTCGGGAGTTACAGGTTTTTTTTGCACCCAGCGACAGGCGGTGAAAATATGAAGCCCTTTTAAGTGGAAAGACGGCAGAACTCTGACAGACAGAGGACGAGGCAGAGAGAAAGATTGATGGAGGAGCAGAGAGAGAGAGTGAGAGAGAGGGTGATGGAGATGTGCGGTGTACCCCATCCATCACCCAGTGTTTAACCCATGAAGACCGGGAACCGCATATCTGTGTCATTTTAAGATTTCTTTGGGCTATTCAAAAATAGCAGATCTACAAGCTCGTAGCACGGCACTCGGTGCCGCGCTACGAGCTTGTAGATCTGCTATTTTGAAAAGGCTTGAAAATTTGAATAATATGTATTTTTTAAAGCCAACATTTGTGAGTCAAATCACTTTGCTTCTGGGGGGGGGGGGGGGGGGCTGGAACAAAACAATTTGAGATGGTGGTCCGCGGCCAAATACATAATTCTAAATTCTAAGAGTATGTTGTTAGATCAGTGGTGCTCCAACTTTTTCCATGTCAAGGACCCCCAAAAATGATATGTATTTCGCCACGGACCCCCATCTCAAAATATGTTTTTTCCAGGGACCCCCCCAGAAGCACAGATCACAAAAATGTTCGCTTTAAAACACATCTGTATATTCAAAGATTTGCACAACTTCTTCCACGAAAATTGCAGATCTACAAGCTCATAGCGCGACACTCGGTGCCGCGCTATGAGCTTGTAGATCTGCTATTTTTGAATGGCCAAATAAATCTTAAAATGACACGGATGCGTTCCCGGCCTTAATGGATTAAATGGCTCAGGGTGGCATGATGTGGAAGGGTGGGGAGCACCCTGGAATCAATCACTCTCCCAAAAGCTCACATTTCATACTTGGCTGCTGCAGGGGCTGGTGTATCGCGCACACGCCGAAAATAGCCGATCTACAAGCTCACAACGGGCCGCCGTTGTGAGCTTGTAGATCGGCTATTTTTGGTGCGAAGCACGGAGCGCGGCCGAGTCGGACGTAACACCGAAGCTAGACAGTGTCTGTCTGTCTGTCTGTCGGTCGCAGGGGCAACGTATGTCCATGTCTTTCTGGGACACTGTCTGTCTGTCTGTCTGTCTGTCTGTCTGTCTGTCTGTCTGTCTGTCTGTCTGTCTGTCTGTCTGGGTCAATGGCCCTCGTTTGTCAAAAGCCCTTAAGTCACTGTCTGTCTCTCCGCTGCAGGGACAATGTCCGTCCATTTCTGTCTGGAACACGGTCTGTCCGGTTGTCCATTTCTGTGTGAGACTGTCTGTCTGTCTGTCTGTCTGTCTGTCTGTCTGTCTGTCTGTCTGTCTGTCTGTCTGTCTGGTCTCTGTCACTCTGAGCCAATGGCCCTCGTTAGAAACGGTTGCAGATTCCAGAGCCGGGAGGAGAGACGTAAAAAACTGTTAATGGAAGATTTATGAGAGCGTCTGCAGTCATTCTCTGCACAAGTCATGAGTGGTGATAATTATGACCATAACGATCACAGATAAACAGATAGATAGGATTCAGCTGTGTGATAGACAGCACACATTCTAAGATACCGTCGCTGTTCGGGCGGAAACCTTGTATCTCCATATTTAAAAATGTCATGTTTATATTTATCATCTTATTTATCATACTACAGTGTCACGGAAAAATAGCAGATCTACAAGCTCACAACGCGTCGCGATGCGACGCGTTGTGAGCTTGTAGATCTGCTATTTTTGCTATTTTTTGGACATAAGGTTTCCACCCGTCAGAGGCGATATACTGTGAGCCAATCAAAAGGAAGCTTTAAGCAACGCCACAGTCACCCAAGACGAACCCAGAAGCAACACGATCAAGGGGAGAGGGGAAAAAATAAATAAATAAAAGCTTCTTTGAGACTGAGATTGAAGTAGCCTATACACACAGTATACTGTTGTCCAAGGTTGTTACTAATGGGATTAGCAGCCTCCAAAGTATAGCGTCTACGGCTGTCACAAAATGATAGTTATGGAGCGAGTGTGTCTGTGTTGTTTCGTGAATATTGAACCAATGAAAATGATCAACAAGAGGTTTTGACGATATAAACTACATTGGATCCATTGGAACACAGGTTCTTTTTTTTTCTCCATTTGGTGAAAAGTAACCGGTTTGGACATAAGGTTTACACTAGGGGTGGGACGATATATCGATATATTGATATATCGCGATACTTTCTCCCGCGAAATATATCGATATTATTATTATTTATTTATTTTTTAGTTTGTGATACGTTGTTTTTCCTACTCTGTATTTGTGTAATGATGATTTTGAACTGTTTGGTGCTATTTTATGTGTTTATGAATTGAATACAAGGACTATCGTGATATATCGTTGGTGAATTTTCATGCAATATATCGTGATATCGCAATATATCGATATTTTCAGATATCGTGATATATCGTTGGTGAAATTTCTTGCAATATATATCGAATATCGTGATATCGCAATATATCGAACATGTCGAATATCGTGATATATATTGTTATCGTGGGCCTAATATCGTGATATATATCGTATCGTGAGGTACCCATATCGTCCCACCCCTAGTTTACACCCGACAGCAACCTAAATTTATGTCGGCTGTTAACACAGTTTCAGCGGGAAAAAAATGCTGCTTCTACATACAGTAAATAGCATGTCAGAGCTATGCTGTTATTCTATTTTATATTGCGTTGTGTCGTCTTCTATTGCTGTGTCAGATTGTTTGTGTGCCGGTAATGGGCGATGCTGACACAATGAAATGAACTGCGTCACAATTATTAGCATTATTCAGCCGGTGTTCATTTCATCGAGTAAAACTACGGTACGCGTTGTGAGCTTGTAGATCGGCTATTTCCGGCACACAGCTAAGTAGATAAATGAGGCATTACGACGCCATCACGGCCCGTCGAAATGCATTTTTGTTCAACTAAATCGACTGAAGATTTAATTGACTAAAATCCTGTGATATTCAGTCAACTAAAACTAGACAACTAAAACATTTCAGATGACTAAAATATGACTCAAACTCAGTTAAATTTTATTCAAAGGACTATGACTAAAACTAAATGTGCTGTCAAAATCAACGCAGTGGTGGAAAAAGTACTCAAGTGTTGTACTCAGAGTAAAAGTATCAATACCGCAATGTAGAAGTACTCTGTTACAAGTAAAAGTCTGGAATTCAAAATTTACTTGAGTAAAAGTACAAAAGTATTGGTATCAAAATGTACTTAAAGTACCAAAAGTAGAAGTACTAAAATGTTTGAAAATAGCCGATCTACGAGCTCACAACGCGTCGCAGAGCTTGTAGATCTGCTATTTTCAAATAGCCTAGGTTAAAATAGGGCTAAAGTGGTTAATGTATGTTTTATAATGTAATCATTTATATCTGCAAAGTAACTAGTAACTAAAGTTTTCAAATAATTGTAGTGGAGTAAAAGTACAACATTTGCCTCTGAGATGTAGTGGAGTAGAAGTAAAAGTATTGAATATTGGAAATAATCAAGTAAAGTACAAATACCTCAAAATTGTACTTAAGTACAGTACTTAAGTAAATGTACTTAGTTACTTTCCACCACTGGTGATGAGGGATTGGGGACAGTTGGGAGGAGCCTCGGCAGAGTCTGGACGTACCAGGGACTCTCACTCGGGAAGGAACCAAACGCCGCAAAGGGCCCTTTGTTCTAGTTCATCCCATCAGGAGAGAGAACTCATACAAGATACAGGATAAACAAGTGAAATTGGAAGGGATGACACAAACCTAATTAGCAGGGGGTGAAAAAATCACTGTTACTCTAAAATTGAAGCTGATGAATGGGTTTCTTTCTCCTGATTGGATGAAATTAGAAATTGGGGTCCCGTCTGAAAACAGATCTGGTCTGTTTACTAAAGACGGGGAGACCCGCTGTTACTGAACCAACACTACAGTATAGCGTTGATTATAATCAGGGGTGCACATAACTGGTGCGCAGGTGCGCATGCGCACCCAAAATAAATAATGCGCACCACATCAGACGACGCGAGGCGCTTTTGCGTACCAACAGCTGGGACAGGAATTTCCAAGCTTTTATTTTTTAGCAAAACTAAAAAATAAAAGCCTGGAGATCGAGGCTAGGAATTTACTTCCTGAAGCCACACTCACACAATCACGCTAAAGCACGTGTCGGCCCCATGTACAGCCATAGGCGCAGGGGGACGCATGCTGTGATTGTGTGAGCCTCGCATCCTGACACACAGACCGGCTGCGACTCGCAGCCCGCTGCACGCAGCGGCTGTTAGAGGCACTCGTCACCGATGATGAACGTACCGTAATGGTGCAAAATATGCCGTGAACGTCCCAAATTTGGCGGATAAAAGCAGCGCAGCACAGGGCACCAACCTTGGGGGGTTCACCAAGCGGCGTGAGTAAAAAAAAAAACGGCGAAAATCGGCGGAATTTGGAAGCAGAGCGTCTCGCGCAGCACCCCCCCCCCCGTTGACAAAACTGTCCCGGTGGGCACAGTGCTGGAATCCCCCCCCCCCCGTTGACAAAACGGAACGGGACCATTTATTTGGTGCGCACCAAGTCACATCTCCAGGTGCTCTTCTGAGTACTAGACCTAAAAAGTTATGTGCACCCCTGATTATAATTACCTCTAACTTTTGAAAAAAAAATAAACAAAAAAAAACATGTAACTTAATAGCACCTTTTACTCTCCATCCTGCTGTGTCTCATTCTCATCTCATGTGTCTTTCTCGCGGTCTTCCTCTCCACTTTTCTTACTTCCTCATTGTGTCCCATGGTATTGTGTAACGTCTCCGGCCCTGAGCCTTCTCATCCGTCTGTCTGTCTGTCTGTTTGCATCCCTCTGTGGAGGATGCTCTCTCAGTCATCCATGTGTCTCCTTCGTTGTGAGCCACCATCTATTTACCTCTCAGTACACCTGCCTTCCATCTCTCTCTCTCTCTCTCTCTCTCTCTCTCTCTCTCTCTCTCTCTCTCTCGCTCTCTCCCTTGGCTCTAAAAGCCGTGCTGTACCATGAAACTTATTTCACATGTTCTGGATGTGTTTCCATATTACGCTACAGCTCGGTTTCAGATAAAGGTTCAGACTGGCAGCTCAAATCTGATTTCCTTTCCACATTGAATGTGTTGTTTTTGTTGTTTCCTATCCACATTGAATGTTGTTGTTCAGACAGCATAAAGACAATGGATAGGACACACATCAGACTTGAACCACTTGAACCCCAGCATGCCTATACTTGGGGGAACATTCTCCAAAAATAGCTCTACAAAAGCGTTCGGAGTACAGTTGTAACTCAAGTAACGTTTTACTGAGACCAGAGGGTTCAAGTGGTTAATCACATGGCTTCCGTACTCCTCAGGATAACCTCTGTCATGTGACCTTATTAAGAGGGGAAGCATCTCTGGTCTTAATCCCACAGCTTGTCTCTTCACATCAGAGCCATCTGGGATTATGTTCCTGGGAGCAGAGCATGTGTCACTTTGTTCTACGCCGTCCTTGTTAGCTTATAAGACTAAAGCGTAAGACGTGCACATCACATATACACCCAGAATTGGGCAGGTGCTGCTGGGCGAGGAGAACTGTTACAAAGAGTTTAAAAATAAAAAAGACAAGAGATGAAATGTCAATACGCATTCAGTGGGTCCAATAAAACCTGTCTGCAATGGAGCCCATTTACTCTTAATAGCTGCTGAACTAAGAATAAAGTGTAAGACATGCACATCCCATAACTACTATAAGACTAAAGTGTAAGACATCTCATATAGCTAAGTTTAAAGTGTAAGACATCTCATATAGCTAAGTTTAAAGTGTAAGACATCTCATTTAGCTAAGTTTAAAGTGTAAGACATCTCATATAGCTAAGTCTAAAGTAGGGCTTTCACCAACTAGTCGACTAGTCGACTAGTATAACCACTAGTCGACCTTGTTGGTACTAGTCGAATAGTTGAAAAAAAATGTAATGCCATAGTAATGGCCCATCTTACTATTATTATTATCCTCCTGACTTTATTTTTTATCAAAAGGGGGTCAAAAGTATGCCCAATAAAAGCCTATTATTGGGCAATGGGGATCCTTGGAGACGCTGCTGTGGTGCTGTGCTGCTGTGCCAGAAGCGCTTCCCTTAAAACGCCAAAAAAATAACGGCAGGAGGATAATAATAATAGTAATATAGTAGTAGGATGGATTTTTTTTTGTATATATATTTTTTTTTTCGACTAGTCGACTACCACTGGGTCAAATTAGTCGACCTGTAAAAATCTCTAGTCGTGAAAGCCCTAGTCTAAAGTGCCTTCCCATAGCTACTAAGTCTAAAGTGTGTGACATGCACATCCAGAGTGCGTCACTAGTATAGGCATTCAGTGGGTGCAATAAAAACCTGTCAAAAACCTGTCTGCAATGGAGCCCAACAACGTTGTGTGAGGGTTAATCGAACAATAAAAAAAAAATAGATAAATAATTGAGAATTTCATGAAGTAGTCGATGAGTAATCGATACCTATTTTGGGCACGTATCGTCGTTCCAGGCAAAAAGTTTCAAAGAAATTCAGAAGTAATAATAACAATACATTTTATTTGTAACCACTTTACATTTTCACAAATCTCAAAGTGCTCCAGGGTTTAAAAACAATGGCATAAAACAGCAAAAGTAGTAAAAATCACACCCAGTGTGAAGTGGGCGGTGTGGTCACCACAGTGGTCATCACAGTGATGGAAGCTCACTTAAAAAAAAATTATTTTTTTGAAGTGCATAGTCCTATTTATAGGTTATTAATGTCATCATGTGTCTCGCTAGCCAATCACAGTGCTGAATAGAGTCAGCCAATAGAGTCAGCCAATAACAGTACAGCTAAGGGTGTACTAATGAGCCAATCACAGTACAGAGAATGAGGTGTCCCAACCCCGCTTATAGGGGCGGCTACACCGCCCAAAAATAGGCGCTTTATAAGCTACTGCACACAGTACATGGTGCTCTATAAGATGACAACACACAGTGCACATGGTGCTTTTTAACTCATTCACTGTCAGAATTATTGCTGGCCGCGTTTGCCCACTGCCAGAGATCTTTCATTGAAAAAAAAAAAGTACTCAGGAGCCGAGATACAGAATTTTTTAGTTTTAAGTTAACAAGGAAGTGGATGGGAGTCTAGATCTTCGAAAAATCATATCTCCTTGGTCTTTGGGTCAAAAAAAAAAAAAGTTAAATTACGTTTTTTAGGTCAGTGGCAGCATTGGTAAACGGGAATAATTAGGTTTATTACGTCAGTGGCAGTGAAGTTAAGCTACAACACAGAGTGCATGGTTGAGTGCAGAGATGCCAGGTCGTCCTAGGTCAGCTCTACATCCTGTCCTCTGCAGTTTGTGCTCTGCTTTGTTCTCCTTGTGATTTCTCACTCCGTCTCATCTTCACCGTGTGTGTGTGTGTGTGTGTGTGTGTGTGTGTGTGTGTGTGTGTGTGTGTGTGTGTGTGTGTGTGTGTGTGTGTGTGTGTGTGTGTGTGTGTGTGTGTGTGTGTGTGTGTGTGTGTGTGTGTGTGTGTGTGTGTGTGTGTGTGTGTGTCTCTCTCTCTCTGTTTCCATTCCCACATCATCTATTTTTCCTTCTTATCTGCTTGCACTTATTCTTAGCCCTGTGGCCATGCTCTAAGGATGCCTGTCTGTCTGTCTGTCCGTCCATCAGTCCATCAGTCCCAAACAACATATTGTCACGGGGCAGAAACCTTGTATGTCCAAAACCCTGAAATTGGGAATAAAGAACCTGTGTTCCCATGGAGCAAAATGTATTTATTAGTCACAAGTTCTTACTTGTGACTAAAGTTCATACTTTTCATTGATTAAATATTCATAAAACCCACAGACACACATATACGAGGTTTCTCCCCGACGGAGACGAAGTGTGTAAAACTAGTGGCTGGATTGGCCATGAAACTTGCTGAGCACGTTCACGCTCCCCGGAGGATGTACCCTGACCGTGCTGACCCCATGGCCTTTCCTCTAGCGCCATCCTCAGGCCAAAAAAATGTCAACATTGATTTATTGTCCGTGTGTAGTCCGTCCCTGTAGTGAGAGCACAGGGCTCTAAGGATGACAATGCAAGGCAAGGCACGTTTATTTGTACAACAAAGCAGTTCAATGTGCTTTACATCAAACATGAATCCATTAAGACGGGGAACGCGTCTGTGTCATTTTAGATCTCTTTGCCTATTCAAAAATAGCAGATATACAAGCTCATAGCACTGCTACTTTTTGAATAATCGTGAAAATTTGTGCAAATCTTTGATTATATATGGGTTTTTTTGCTTTTGGGGGTCCTTATTGGAACAAAATATTTTACAAACGTTCGCTTTATTCAAAGATTTGCACAAATGTTCACGATATTTCTAAAATAGCAGATCTACAAGCTCATAGCGCAGCACTCGGTTCCACACTATGAGCTTGTATATCTGCTATTTTTGAATTGCCCAAAATAAATCTTGACACAGATGCTTCCCCGGTCTTAATTGGGACCCTAACCCCAACCACAAATTTTTTTCCCATTAAGCCCAACTCGAAAAATATTTTTTTAACCAAAACAGTCATTTCTCTAGTGAGGAGCAGGAAAAGTATCCTCACAATGTCTTATTTCTCCAATTCTACTGCATGTGTGGGGACATTTGGTCCTCACAAGTATAGTAGGCTAATACAAGCACGAACGCACGCACGCACACACACGTGCGCACGTGCACACATACAGACACACACACACACGATGGGTGGCTATAGCTGAATGTTTAGAGAGCACGCCTGTGGGAAGCCAAAGGTCCCAGGTTTGATTCCAGGCCTAAGCAATGTGTCGAAGTGTCCCTGATTAAGACACTTAAAGGAGTAGTTCACCCAAAAACAATACTTATTTTCTATCAATTACACACAAGGCTTGGATTCATGGAGATTTTTTTTGTTTTTGTCGCATTCATAAGCCAATAATTTGATGACCGGCGGAGACTCAATGGAGACTCTTTGAGTGTCCGGTAGGAATGCGACAAAAACTAAAAAATCTCCACAAATTCAATGCTTCATGGGGTGTGTAATTGATAGAAAATAAGTAATTTTTTGGGTGAACTACTCCTTTAACCCCTAACTGCTCCCCGAGCGCTGTACTAACCCTAATAGTTATAGGATGGGTAAAATGCAGAGGACCAAAGAGCAGTGGGGACCAAATTATATTACTATTACACACACACACACACACACACACACACACACACACACACACACACACACACACAACCACAACCAGTGGACTGAGCATTTTGGCGTTTAGAATTCAACGTATTACGCCATGACTTGCCCCCAAAACAATTCAAACAAACCTGTCAAAAAAAAAATACCCAAACCCAATCCTCATGCAGCCAGCTATAGGGCCTCGGTAAACAAGGCACACCGTTAGAAATGCATACAGCGTTACACTGCCAACGGTCTGGTTGTCAGCCAGTGTGTGTCTGCATTTTGAGTGACTAACCCCCCCCCCCCCCCCCCCAAGGGTTTGAGGCCGCTATTTGCACCGGGGATTTTTGAGTACAAATAAATAAATAAAATGAAATATAAAAAAGCTTATTAAGACATTTCTCTGCTAGCCCGGAGTGCAAATATAGAAAGTGTACCCCTTGCTAAAGTGGCCTGCTGGAGCGCGATAAGAGGGAAACCACCAAGTCGTTTGCTGTGGAAACCTTCTATGTTCAAAAGAACTTTCCTTATTATTCTTAAAATGTATATTTTTATTGTGAAAATAGCCTGTCTACAAGCTTGTAGATCTGCTATTTTCACTACGTTTGATGCAGCACTCTTGTATGATGAATTAGGACATTCATTTATGAAAAAGAAAACATACAAAGTAGAAATATGGAGATATAAGGTTTCTGCCTGACAGCGACAAAATAAGTAAAAAATGCTGCAGTAGCTGTGTTGTAAGGGATTTTTGTATTTTTTTTTCCTCCTGCCAAATCCCCCTCTTAAGACAGCAGAAAGGGTAGGAAGGGGTGAAGCATGCAAAATAAAGAAAGAAAAGAACAGAAAATGGTCATGGTGCGGTAAGGAGGAGGGGAGAGGAAGGTAGGACGAAAGAGGACAAGAGAGAGAGAGAGGGGAAAAACACACACATGAGGACAAATAAAGATGTGTACATGTTTATCTAGGATTATATAGGCCAGTGGTTCTGTTCAGACTGCATTAAAAACAATGCGAGACTCGGATCTGGATATATAGGCCACAAGTCAAGGACCCCTGGGGGTACCCGGACCTCACTTTGAGAACCACTGCTCTACATACATTTTAGTTCTCTTACCAGCACTCAACCACAGATGTGATCGAAGTGTTGCGCTCTAACGTGCTCTCTCTCTCTCTCTCTCTCTCTCTCTCTCTCTCTCTCTCTCTCTCACACAGAGGACGCTTCTAAAGGCCTCACACACGATATCTCATCGTGAGAGCGCTTCGCTCGCTCAACAGAACCTTTTTTTCTTTCTTCTTTATATGAAAATCTGTTATCTTTGACTTAAGCCTATTAGGCTTAAGTCTCCCTCACAGGACTGGAGCCGTACTACAAGCCATACCAGCCTCTTAAACAACCCAGTGAGCCATAGTCGGCTATTAGACATCTGTCTAAAACCGGGTTATAACTGGTCTAACAGTGAAGTTTTTTAGCTGTAGCCGCTCCTATAAGTGGGGTTGGGCATTCGTCTTTCCCTGTACGCTGACTCTATTCACACCCTTTTCGCCGTACCGTGATTGGCTGACTCTATTCAGACCCTTTGCTTTGATTGGCTAGCGAGACGCATGATGAAATAATAACCTATAAATAGCACCACGCACTTCAAAAAAAAAAACGTAATTTTTTTTTAAAGTGAGCTTCCATCACTGTGATGACCACTGTTGTTTCTAAATAACACCGCTCACTTCACACTGGGTGTGTTTTTTTTAAGCATCTATAGAGCACCGAAGTCCTGACGTCACTCGTTCATCCCCAGGTTTGCGGAAGTAATTTCTCTATGGAGAATAACATTGGGTCATCTTAGAATCGTCTCATATAAGAATTGTGGTCCAAAAATAAACACCGCGTGTCGGCGTTATTGTCAGGGAGGAGGTTCTGTATAGTTTATGATAGTCAGTCACTTATATTTGATACAGTCTGTTTCTGGCGAAAATGTAACTAATTTGGCGGAAGTAACATTAGCGTTTTCTCACCGTCAGTTGATGCTTCATATCCATAAGAGTCAACCCGCCGTGGTCATTTGTTTATTTTTGGAACACAGTTCTTATTTGACGCGATATTAAATACGTCTATGGGATTCAGAACGGGGGTGGAAAACTGCGAACCAGGTAGACAAACAAAGGATGTGTAAATGACGTCAGACTTCGGCGGTCTATAGACCGTCTATTTATAGATATTTATATATAGCCGTTGAAATGACGTTGTTTCAACATCTAAGCTTAGCCCAGACGTTGAAGAAACGTTCTCTGTTAGACCAGTTATAATAACCCGGTTTTAGCCTAGCCGTTTAGACGTAGTTTAGATGTCTAATAGCCTGAAAAATGGACATGTACTGTAATACACAATGCACAGATCTGCTCTTCAAGGGAACGAGACGGCAGAGAAAGAGGCAAGGGGCTGTTGACAAGCGTTCATCCATTATTACCTTGCATGTATCAATCTGATGGGGGGGGGGAGTGCAACGTCGGTGTCTAATTTAGATATCGTCTCTGTTGGGCGGAAACCTCATATGTCCAAAACGGTTACTTTACAGGACTCAAAACGCATCGCTTCGCACCACGTTTGGAGCTTTGTGGATCTGCTACTTTTGATGCTGTTGTGTGACTTTGTAGTGTGATCAAGGAGGGTGTATTTAATTTTTTTTAAACACAAAAAGTTAGAATATGGAGATAAGAGGTTTCTGTCCGACAGCGACGACAGGTTCCTCTGAGGCTCTGACAGCTGGAGCTAAAGAGAGCTCCGGATGTGTTAACGTCTGACGGGTTGTTTTTTATGGGGTGATGTAATGCACCAGTAACATTTCAATGAATGAAGTTTTGCCTTTGCTTCTCATCGTTGCTGTCAGGGCAGAAACCTCTCCATATCTAATATTTCAATTAACGCCCTACTTTTTCATACTATAGCGTCACACAGAATGTAGCCGAAATAGCCGATCTGCAAGCTCACACCGCGTCATGATGTGAGCTTGTAGGTGAGCTATATAAATCATTTTTTAACCCATTAATACCTGGAACTGTGTCATTTTTTGATTTGAGCTAAAAAGCATTATTTTACACTTTAGGCTATTCAAAAATAGCAGATCTACAAGCTCATAGCGCGGCACCGAGTGCCGCACTATGAGCTTGTAGATCTGCTATTTTTGAAAAATCATGAAAATGTGTGCAAATCTTTGAACATAATATATTTTTAAAGCGAACATTTATAACTCAAATATTTGCTTCTGGGGGTCCCTGGAACAAAATATTTTGATGGGGGTCCGCGGCCAAATACATATAATTTTGGGGGTCCTTGACATGAAAAATATTGAGCACCACTGATATAGAAACATACGTTTTTCAGAAAACTGTTGAGATTTAGGAGACATGTAGAATCGGCTTCATGTCTCAATGGGTTAAAACAAGTCAAAGTGAAGGTGGTTAAGTGTGTCTGTGGGTTTTATTATTGTCTCTGTCGGGTGGAAACGTCAAACTGTTATTTTTCAGGATTCTAATAAAGAAATTGCGAGAGTAGCAGATTTACAAGCTCAAAACTCGTCGCTTCGTGCTGCGTTCCGAGCTTGTAGATCTGCTATTCTTGATGCTTTTGTGTGACACTATGATCAAGCAGGGCATTAATTTACGAAAAAAACACTCAAAGTTAAAATATGGAGATAAGAGGTTTCGATATATTGAACCAATGTATTAACAACAGCTTGTTACTAAATGATAACTACATTGGATCCATTTTTTTCCGCAGGACATACAAGGTTTCTGCCCGACAAATGACAGAAATAAGTGTTGGGAAATGCTGTAGTGAGTTAAAGCAGTTTGTCATGGAACCCCCTAATACATTTTGTAGCGTGTAGCTTGTAGATCTGCTATTGTTGAATTGCTAATGTTTAAAATATGGATCAAATGATTGTGATGCTGTAATAACACATTTTGCTGGGGACCCCCTGGAACCCTGGGGGGCTTTGAGAACCACTGACTTAAAGTATGTTATCACAGCTCCTCTCTCTCTGTCTCTGTCTCTGTCTCTCTCTCTCTCTCTCTCTCTCTCTCTCTCTCTCTCTCTCTCTCTCTCTCTCTCTCTCTCTCTCTCTCTCTCTCTCTCTCTCTCTCTCTCTCTCTCTCTCTCTCTCTCTCTCTCTCTCTCTCTCTCTCTCTCTCTCTGCCTCCCAGCTGTCAGAAGTGCAGGACCGCATGCCAGCGTTGGAGAAAGCCCTGGCAGACCCCAACCATGACAACAGAAGCAGAGAGTTGAAAGGCTCAGACCCCACCACCGTGGAACTGCTGGCAAAGATGGAGCAGGTCTGCATTCCCCTCCATGTGTGCATGCTTGCATATGGACGTGTGCAAACATTGCACATGCACGTTTCACAGCAACATATTCTCACTCTGAAGCTGTACTATATCGTGACGGCTTGGGACAACACCTGACCAAACGGTAACATTTGACGTGACGGGTACCCAGTGGTGTAAAATAACTAAGTACATTTACTCAAGTACTGTACTTACAGTAAGTACAATTTTGAGGTATTCTTACTTTACTGGAGTGTTTCAAATTTTCAGTACTTTTACTTCTACTCCACTACTTCTCAGAGGCAAATATACTTTTACTCCACTACAATTATTTGAAAACTTTAGTTACTAGTTAATTTGTAGATTTTGATTATTATGACAAAACCTACAATAACCACTTCAGCCCTATATACATTTCGGACATTTGAAAAAAGTTCTCATTGCGTCATATTGTGACGCATTGTGAGCTTGTAGATCTGCTATTTTCAAAAGATTTTTTTACAATGTATACATTTGAAAATTTGTGAAATGTGGCATTCTGCATATTGAGTACTTTCTACTTTTGGTACTTTAAGTACATTTGGATACCAATACTTTTGTACTTTTACTTAAGTAAATTCTGAATTCTGGACTTTAACTTGTAACAGAGTATTTCTACATTGCAGTATTGATACTTCTACTTAAGTAAAAAATGTTGAGTCACCTGTGAGTCACTATTTGACTCCTGCAGTGAAGCAGGAAATCACGTGATCGCAAAAAAAAAACAACCACATTCACTCCCATTCTAATGGGTTTGGAGAATTGCCCTTTTCTCTGCTTTCTGTTGCATTTTGGCATAAACAACCTACATTCAACTGCCAATAACTATGGAATGGATTATCGCAACAGCACGCTCCCCCCCCCCCCCCCCCCATTCTACGAGACTCGGCTACGTCCTTTAAAGCGATCGGTGGATGGATCGCTGTGAAGAATAATATTCTATCTGGTCTAGTAGGTGTTGCCATTTCCCCTCCCGCTGGCTGCGGAAGGATTACCACGCCATTGACAATTGTATATTGACCGGACTTGATTGTATTACCTTAGTAAACATTGTCTTAAATACTTCATGCTTCCAGTTTGTAAATGTAAACAGCATGAGGTACAGTCAGACATTAAGACTAAAAGGATAACACAAAAAAAGTCCTGGGGACTTGTTTCCATTGTGTCGCTAGTTTAAAGTCTTCTTTCAATTACAATGATATGCGTTTTGGTAAATTATTGTCCCATAAATATCATCATAAAATTGATAATAAAGTAGGGTATGCTTCTAGGGCTTCTACTGGCTCTTACTGGGTAAAGCCCCGCCCCCGCTGTGGTTGCAGCATTCGTTTGCTTTTCGGGACCGGAAGTTCCAAGATGGTGGATTTGAATTCGCCGAAAATGGGTCTGTAGAAACCAATGGGTGACCTCCCCGTTCCCTTCGTCCATATTTTTCGAGACCTAGAGCGAGCCACAGGCGAGCAAGTCACCGCGCCGAACGGTTGACTGAGCACCGTTTGAGCGACGTTGCAGGCGTCAAATGTTGCCGTATGGTCAAATCCGTCAGTCATGCAGCAAAATGCAGCAAAAACACTACATTTAAACTGAGATTGTACATATGTTTTGATTGTAATATTTGGGTCATAGTGAAATTAGCACTGTAGAACGACTTTTTGTATTTGTGTGTGTGTGTGTGTGTGTGTGTGTGTGTCTGTGTGTAGCTGGAGGTGTGTCTGGCTGAGCGTGAAGAGCAGTTGCTGGAAAAGGAACTGCTCCTGGATCAGGTGACGCGGCTCTCTCAGCCAATCAGTGAGCAGGTCGACGTCACGCGGCTGGAGAGCTTACCTCTGGCCAGGAAGGTAGGCGATTGCACGCACGCACGCACGCACGCACGCACACACACACACACACACACACACACATTAAAATCATCGTAACACATAATGCATGTCATTTATGTCTATAGTTACCTCACAGAATTTTCATGAAATACTGAAATATTGATATACCATCACGGAGAACAATTGAACAAAAAATGACAAATACAAAGGAAATGGACACTGGTAGTACGTCCTTGTTCCATATTCTAACGGCATCACTGCAAGAGAGCCAAAAGCAATCATCATTACAAGATGCACCATTGAACCCCAGAGGGAAAAGTCACAGAGCAGTATAATATAATGGTACAAAAACAAAGTAGTAGTAATACAGTACAGTAAACTGACTGAAAAATCCTCGGAGCATAACTGTATTGCACAGCTTTTTTTTCCGTGCGTTGCCACGGCAATGCGCTGCAGCCTCAGACACAGAAATACACACACAGCCGGTGGAACACTCATGTGTCCTCGTCTCTGTCGGGTGGAAACGTGTCTGAAAACTGTTACTTTTCAGGATTAAAATTCAAAAGTAGCAGATCTGCGAGCTCGAAACGCGTCGCTTCGCGCCGCGTTTCGAGCTCGCAGATCTGCTACTTTTGATGCTTGTGTGTGACGCTGTAGTATGATCAAGTAGGGCAGTGTATATCAACCCTGGCAAACGTCCCAATTTTGGGCCGGGGCTACTGCTGAGGTGTGCCGCGCCGTTTGAAGGAGGTTTGAAAAAAAATCTTTTTGAAAAAAAAAAAAAAAAAAAAAATATTTTTTTAAATAATAATAATCAGGCGTGCAAACAGCCCGAGGTGAAAAGGGTGACAACATGCTTTTTTTTTTCGGGTCAGGTGTCACACTATTGCCCTATTTGGATTCAAAACGGCTAGTGGAAGCTGAAAAGCTACAAGTTTGCATGTCTGAATAATGCAAAAACAGAAATATTTGTTTGCATTTGCTTTTTTTCTCCCCCATATATTTTCATGATAAAAAAGTGCGTATCGTATCGAAATCGTATCGAAGTTGTGTGCCCAATATCGTATCGTATCGTTTCGTGAAATGTGAAAATCGGCACACCCCTAGTGTGTGTATATAGATATACCGTATATATATATATAATTATATATACCGTATATCTAGGTGTGCCCTGGGATTTTTTGGCTATGCCAGGTGTGCCTTGGCACAAAAAAGGTTGATAGACACTGAAGTAGGGCGTTAATTTACGAAAAAATACAAAAAGTAAAAAATATGGAGACACTGTAAGTGTTTTTTGCCCGACATGGACGTCCTGCCTGTGTCCTCGTGTCCGCAGCTGAACGACATGCGTCGCCATGTGGACAGCAGTGGACGTCGCATGAAGGCCGTGGTGGCGGAGCTGTCCATGACGCAGGCCAACGCTCTGTGTCTGCAGCAGGACGTCACAGAGAGACACATACAGGTGAGCCTAGCACTTGTCTACAACCCTGTAACCCCTTACGCTCTACCCAACACAGAGGCACATGCAGGTGAGCCTAACACTACAACCCTATAACCCCTTACACTCTACCCAACACAGAGACACATACAGGTGAGCCTAGCACTACAACCCTGTAACCCCTTACACTCTACCAAACACAGAGACACATGCAGGTGAGCCTAACGCTACAACCCTATAACCCCTTACACTCTACCCAACACAGAGACACATACAGGTGAGCCTAGCACTACAACCCTGTAACCCCTTACACTCTACCAAACACAGAGACACATACAGGTGAGCCTAACACTACAACCCTATAACCCCTTACACTCTACCAAACACAGAGACACATACAGGTGAGCCTAACACTACAACCCTGTAACCCCTTACACTCTACCAAACACAGAGGCACATGCAGGTGAGCCTAACACTACAACCCTATAACCCCTTACACTCTACCAAACACAGAGGCACATGCAGGTGAGCCTAACACTACAACCCTGTAACCCCTTACACTCTACCCAACACAGAGACACATACAGGTGAGCCTAACACTATAACCCTGTAACCCCTTACACTCTACCAAACACAGAGGCACATGCAGGTGAGCCTAACGCTACAACCCTATAACCCCTTACACTCTACCAAACACAGAGACACATACAGGTGTCTCTTTTAAAGCAACTCTTTTAAAGCTGCCTTGAAAATACACCTATTCTCTCAGGCTTATGGCATATAGTTGTTTTTTGTTTGTTTGTTCAGTTGTCTGTTATTTGTTCATTGTTCTGATGTAAAGCGTCCTTGGGTTTATGAAAGGCGCTATATAAATTCAAGCTATTATTATTATTATTATTAAACACAGAGACACATGCAGGTGAGCCTAACACTACAACCCTATAACCCCTTACACTCTACCCAACACAGAGACACATACAGGTGAGCCTAACACTACAACCCTATAACCCCTTACACTCTACCCAACACAGAGGCACATGCAGGTGAGCCTAACGCTACAACCCTGTAACCCCTTACACTCTACCCAACACAGAGACACATACAGGTGAGCCTAACGCTACAACCCTATAACCCCTTACACTCTACCCAACACAGAGACACATACAGGTGAGCCTAACGCTACAACCCTGTAACCCCTTACACTCTACCCAACACAGAGACACATACAGGTGAGCCTAACGCTACAACCCTATAACCCCTTACACTCTACCCAACACAGAGAGACACATACAGTACAGGTGGATCTAACCCTACCCCTCTTCAGTGTCCATGAAGCAGGCCAATGCTGTGTCTCTACAGCAGTGGTTCTCAACCTTTTCAGGCCACGACCCCCCTAAACAGTCATATTTGAGCATTACATTTAGTTTGACTTGGTTCCGCAACCCATCTTGTGCACCAGGTGGAGAGCTGCAAGCAGCAGTTGAATGTGGGCGCGGCTCCCTGTCCCAGCATGGAGGAGGAGTGGAGGAAGACGCTCCGAAACCAGAGGAGGGGAGAGAGAGACCGGCAAGAGAGAGAGAGGGTACGTACGCACACCACACCGTACGTACACGGACAAATGTGTCCGTGGTGAGACTTGTCCTTGTCTGTGGCAAATTTTTTTATTTAGTTTTTTACATAACAATAAAATGTTCTCATTGTGTTCATGAGACCCAATTGCTGAATGTCATTCTCCAGGTTGTTTTCAGAATATGTATGATGACACTGATTTACTACAGTATGATATTGACACTATATGGCACATAAGGAGTCCAGTGGTTCTCAAACTTTTTCATGTCAAGGACCCCCAAAATGATATTTGGACCTAGCCTGGTAAACCCTCCCTCCGGAAATCTCATTTCCATTTGATTTCAGGAGTGAGTCTGGCCTGATCCGCCTTTCTGCAATATTGGCTGTGCTGGAGTTGGGCGGGAGTAATACCGTTGACTGACAACCCCTTCAGCCAATGATAATTTTTCCCCTTCAGCCAATCAGCAGTTCACCAGTCTTAATGTGACGCAACGAGACTTTTGAGACAGCCATACCCAAAATGGGTTGCCTTTTTCGGATACAATGGTGTCACTGCCCGCCCCTACCGGTTCTCTAATTTTTTATTTTTAAATAGGCTTTGTCATGATTAATTGACCACATATATGAAGTTAAACAACTAAATTCTATCCAAACGATATCTTATAAGTAAATTCCGTGCCTCAAAATAGAAGTTAGAGAGCTTTTTGAAGTAAAAGAATAGCGGAGAATTGGCCGCACAAGAAAAAGATGGCTGCCGTTCGTGTTTTGGGCTCACTCGAACTCGCCACCTGATTGGCCAACGTAAGCTGTCAATCACAGAACAATGAGCGACGACGCTGATAGGCTCGGCCGTTTGGCATACACAGCCAATATTGCAGAAAGGCGGATCAGGCCAGACTCACTCCAGGAATCAAATAGAAATGAGATTTCCGGAGGGAGGGTTTACCAGGCTAATTTGGACCCCCATCTCAAAATATTTTGTTCCAGGGACCCCCCAGAAGCAAAGATTTGAGTTAACAAATGTTCGCTTAAAAAATATATATATTCAAAGATTTGCACTTTCACGATTTTTCAAAAACAGATTTACAAGCTCAATGCCGCGCTACGAGCTTGTATATCTGCTATTTCTGAATAGCCAAAGTATAAAATATGCTTAAAGTGGTTAAAATGATCGTCACACCATATTAACTAATTTTGCTGGGGACCCCCTGGTACCCCTCCAAGGACCACTGGGGGTCCCTGGACCCCACTTTGAGAACCAATTCACTAGCACAGTGGTTCTCAAACGTTTCATTTTCAAGGACCCCCATGCTGTAACTCTGAAAGTGTACAAATGGAACGGGTCCATTTGGTTCCATTTTGTACACTCTCAGAGGTACAGACCTGCAATGGTCCATTTGGACCACCTTCAAAGAATCCCGAAGGTCCCTCTCGACCCGCTTTGAGAGCCAGGCTGCACTAGTATACATTTAGGTGTGTTTCTGGTAACATTATTGTCTGCTCATTTGTACTGTATGTCCATGGCAAAAATATCATTTTGAAAAAAAATGCAAGCCATCATGGCGATGACCCCTGACACACACACATTTGAAATATGTATTTATGTCCACATAAACAGAAGTACCCGTAATTTTCGCACTATAAGCCGCACCTGAATATAAGCCGCAGCAGCTAAATTGAATGATTTGTACATATATAAGCCGCACTGGACTATAAGCCGCGGGTGTAAAATCCATAGATTTAGGAGGTCCCCTAGTGGCCGTTAGCTGTAAAAATCCATAGATAAGCCGCACTGTTATATAAGCCGCAGGGTCGAAAAATGGGGAAAAAGTCGCAGCTTATAGTCCGAAATTTACGGTACAAGAACGCCTTGTACAAAGGACATTAGCACTGCCAGTGCAGTCAGACAATAGGAAAACAGCCAGTTACAAAGTGCCTACTGTATATACGGCAGAACATTGTTACATACAATATAGTTGTCAGACACAGCGGACATAAATCATGGATAAAGGAAACGACGCCTCCTCCGAATTGAGTGGCTTCCTACAGTATAATAGCTGATACTGAGCAGTGCCTTGCTAACTGCTTGGCCCTCCTTTTGGAGAGGCCGGCCATTTTGTAAGCCGCTCACAACCAACGTGTGCACGTGCCCTAGGCCATTGGTTCTCAGAGTGGGGTCCGGGGACCCCCAGGGGTCCTTGGGGGGGATACCAGGGTGTCCCCAGCAAAATGTGTTAATAAAGCGTCACCATCATTTTAACCCCTTTATCCATATTTTATACTTTGGCTATTAAAAAAATAGCAGATATACAAGCTCATAGCACGGCACCAAGTGCCGTGCTATGAGCTTGTAGATCTGCTATTTTAGAAAAATCGTGAAAATGTGTGCAAATCTTTAAACCTTTTTTTCTTTTAAGGTGTTTTTAACACAAATCTTTGCTTCTGGGGGTCCCTGGCACAACATATTTTCAGGTGGGGGTCCGCGACCACATACATATCAATTTGGGGGTCCTTGGCACGAAAAAGTCTGAGAACCACTGCCCTAGGCTACCAAAGATGTAGAGGCCCCTGTACACTGTACATGACAACCATTAAGACGTGGGACATGGTTTCAGCTATTTGTTGATCATTACCATGATGTATACAGTGTGGAGCATGATTGCCTGGAAACCAGATGGACAGATTAAGTTTGGATGGTAAGTAAAGGCAACAATGCTCTCATCTATGCCAACATTTGTTAACACAGAGTGAGAGACAGAATGGTCCGCAGCAGGGAGACATGCAGTCTTCCCTTGTAGTCTCAACTCAGTGTTGCCGCTGCCTTTGTTGTTGCGCCCACAGGAGGCGACCTCGGGCATTAGTCAGTGGAAGTTGGTGTTCTGTTCCACACACAGTCATAGTTGCTCTGACAGAGATACTGAGGTCAGATATATCATCCTCTGAGACAGCCACAACCTCAGAGTTAGACCCTACCCACTCCATGGTATCTTCAGCCCAGCAGCACAGGTCATTTAAGTCTGGCCTGTTCGACCACACACGCGAGCGCGCGCGCATACACACACACACCCACGTATACACGCACGGAAGCAGGCACGCACACACACACACACACACGTATGTGATACACATACAATGATATGTGCACACACAAGCAATAGATGGCCAGACAGACAGACAGACAGACAGACAGACAGACAGACAGACAGCAATGAGAGAAAATAATTGAAGCAAATAGGTGGCACACACACGCGCACGCACGCAGAGGGCATCAGTGAACACAGTAAATTAAACAAGAGACATAATGTGTTCGTGTAGATGCACTTTCTATCTGAACAAACCAAAGCCCTGAAAGGCAATCAATTAAAAGCTGTTAGGGACAAGTCGGCGACGGTCAGACCCAAATAGAGTGTATATACACAAGATAAAGACACATACACACACACACACACACACACACACACACACACACACACACACACACACACACACACACACACAAGCCACGCACGCACGCACGCACGCACGCACGCACGCACGCACGCGCACACACACACACACACACACAAGGCACGCACGCACGCACGCACGCACGCACGCACGCACGCACGCACGCACGCACGCACGCACGCACGCACGCACGCACGCACACACACACACACACACACACACACACACACACACACACACACACACACACACACACACACACACACACACACACACACACACACACACACACACACACACACACTGCTGTTTCATTACAGACAGATCAGTGGTGTCTGAGGCTGAGCACAATCCAGTTGCCTGCATTATAGTTTTTTGCTGATCGGTGTTCCTGTCTGCTCCTGTGCGTGCGTGCGTGCGTGCGTGCGTGCGTGCGTGCGTGCGTGCGTGCGTGCGTGCGTGCGTGCGTGCGTGCGTGCGTGCGTGCGTGCGTGCAAGGGAGAGAGAGAAATAAGAAATGTTGTTTTATGGTTAAAGGAGAGTTAAGCTTACAATAAGGAAATGATTCAGGTTGGGGTTAGAATTAGACATTAAGAGGTTAGGTTTAGCCTTATTTTTACTGAAAATAGGCGATCTACGAGCTCGCAATGCATCGTGGCTTGTTGTGAGCTTGTAGAACGCCTATTTTCAGCCTTAGTGTTAGGGTTAAAATGGCAAAAACTAACAAGAATGGCATTCATAAAATTTGCATCATAAAATGTTGATGTCCCCACAAGTTTATAGTAACTGTGTGTGTGTGTGTGTGTGTGTGTGTGTGTGTGTGTGTGTGTGTGTGTGTGTGTGTGTGTGTGTGTGTGTGTGTGCGTGTGCGCGCGCGCACGTGCATGTTTGTTCACACAACGCATGCAACTGTCCAGCCACAACCTTGGCCCAAAAGGCGTTTTATATACTGTATGCAGGCTGCAAACGGGTTGGTTCCCCGACACCGAGCGAGTGCTGCTGCTCGGCCAACCAGAAATAGACTGAAGGTTGCAACGGATCAATGGCTTTCCTATATCAGGAGACGTTATTGGCTGTAGTCTGCTGTCTGGGACTGTTGTCTCGAACCGCACCACCCCGGGCCGTGTGCCGCATTTAATGCTGGGGATTTAGGAGACGACCACGTTTGTAAATTACTCTGGACACCGACGTCAGCCTAATCCCCCCTGGAACTAAATTGTTTATATGCAGTGCTGTAATTGGATCGTGCTTTCCAAACCTACTGAACTACATAGACACAGTGGCACAGTGTGGTGGAAGATGTGCAATGTTATTTGGTCAAATCTGTATGGAGTATGTTAAAGGTTTAATGACATTCACTTTTACACCACATTCAAAGTCTTTGTCCTGGTCCTTCAAAAGTGTACAAAAAGTTTTAAGTGAAAATTCCATTCCAGTGATCCATGGCAGGTGTTTTTCTCTCACTTTTCTAAAGCCTTTTCAACTGCAATGAAAAAAGAAATCTTTGCCTGCGGGTGTCGCTGGTGAGGGATTTTGCCTGTCAATCATCGCCTCTGCTCCGCCCCCCCCAAAGGAAAGGATAGGGGAGGGGAGGGGCGAGGAGGAGAGTGGGCGGGATTAATCGACTGTGACCTCACTGTCGAAGGGCCAAGCTCAGATTACTTTTCAGCCTAATTATTCAGAAAACCGCAGACCACAGAAAATCCACTGAATGTTCTAAGTTCAGGTTTTTTGGGTGTAATTGAGGTCATAAAACCCCAAATAAAACATTGGAAAAAAAAAAAGTGAAAATGAATGTCATGATACCTTTAATACGATATCGTTAACTTATTTTTCTTTCGGCTAGTTCCCGCGGGGTCGCCACAGCGGATCATCTAGTTTCCATCTGCTTCTTTTCTCGGTCGTCTTCTCTCTGTCACTCCAACCGCCTGCATGTCCTCTGTCACCTGCATCCATAAACCTCCTAATTGGAATAGGCTCTATGCACAGACAGCAGCCATATTGGAAAAACTTTGGGCCCTTTCCTTACTTCCTTCACAGGTGTTACCGATGGTACTAATGAATTGGCTCCGTTCCATTTAGTGAAGCACAGTGGTTCTCAAAACTTAACCCATTAAGACCTGAGGCGATTCTTTAAAAAAATCTAAATCCTAACAGTTTTTTTTTTTTTTTATTAAAAAGATTTTTTTTCAAGATTCTTTTAAAAATAGCAGATCTACAAGCTCGTAGCGCGGCACTCGGTGCCGCGCTACGAGCTTGTAGATCTGCTATTTTTGAATAGCCAAAGAAATCTAAAGTGACACAGATGCGTCCCAGGTATTAATGGGTTGATTTCAAGGACCTCCATAACTCTGAGAGTGTACAAATGGAACCAAATGGGTTACTTACGGGGTCCATTTGGTTCCATTTGTACACTCTCAGAGTTACACACCCGTAAGGGGCCATTTGGAAGCCCCCTCAAGGAACCCTGAGAGTGTTTCCAGTGAGCCAACATGCACAATATCAGCACCCTGACTCTGTTTGACCAGAACAGAGCCTTCATTAGTATCATTGGGTAACACCTGTGAAGGAAGTAAGGAAGAGGCCCAATTTCTTTCCAATATGGCTGCTGTGCACAGAGCCTTTTCCTCTTCTCCTCTTGCCTGGCAGCTCCATCTTCAGCATCCTTCTCCCAATGTACCCCTCGTCCCTGGCATCTGCCTAAATAACGTTCTATCAAAATGACATTTAAACCTTTGCATAAGACCGCATGGTCGTCAAGGCTAGGTCATATTAAGTGCTACGGGCTAAGGTCTGGAGAGGCGGAAAATTGGGAGTGAGTCTGCGGTTCTAACTCTAATGGGGAGTTTTTTTCCCCAGTTACATAACCCGTATTATTCAACAATGAATACAGTTTTATTATGAAAACGCTATTTGGAGTCAAGTCAAGTCACCCTTATTTGTATAGCACATTTGAAAACTTGACCCAAACTTGACCTAAAGTGCTTTCCATTCAAAATAACATCATAGACCAAAAAGAAAAATCAGGACAAAGAAAACTATTTTAAAATAAAACCTAGATACATAAAAACATAATTAGCGATACAATTTAAAAACCCTAAAACATGATTAACTACAGAAATTGACATTACAGAATGTACATTATGGTACATTCAGTAGTAATGGTAAAAACAGACAATGAGTTAGTTGCCCTCAGGCAGAGCTAAAAGCAATAAGAAGGGGTGGGGCTGGACTTTATGTACTGTAAGATGGGAGAATAATAGTACAGACCGTAGTAAAGCAGAGACACTGAGGCTCAGGAACAAGGCATTCATTCATAACCAGAGGGTGTAATGCTACTTGTGGGGGGAGCGCATCTATACCGCGTTTTTCCCCACTCTAAAATGTCTTTGCCAAAAAATGGTCAATCTACAAGCTGCGACCCGTTGGGCTTGTAGATCGGCTACTTTTTGGCTAATGTTCCCCCCAGGATGTGGATGCTGGGATTCAAGTGGTTAATTAATTGAGGAAAAAAAACAAAATCCACTTTTTAGACGTGGCCCCGCCACTAAAGCCTGACTTACTGTGCAGTGACTAGGGATGTGACTATCACCTGGTTTTACTATTAAAACCAGATGATAGTCTAGTTTTAGATTGAACCAATGTGGTATACTTTAAGTTCTTATTTTGGTATGACAATGAATATCGTGATAAACATTTTTCAATGTTTTATAGGACAACATTAAAGGACGACTTCCCCCTTTTTCAACCTGTCTTCATATAATTTGTCCTCACTAATGCTTGTTATAATATGCTGCCATTTCTTTCTACTCGGTCTGTGTCTCAGAGGAGGGCTGTGGACAGTTCAGAAACCTGCCTACCAGTGACATCATCGATGGAGAATCCAAGCTAATTAGAAACGGCAGGCTTTCTATTCCTGGCACATTTGCATGCTGTAACGGGAGCCATTGTTCTTGCGTAATTATTTTTTGTAATCTTGTTTGAAGAAAATAACCTGCTCAACGATGATGTCACTGGTAGGCGGGTTTCTGAACTGTCCACATCCCTCCTCTGAGACACAGACCGAGTAGAAAGAAATGGCACCATGTTATCATGATCATTAGTGAGGACCAATTATAAGAAGATAGGTTGAAAATGGGTGAAGTCGTCCTTTAAGTTTTTTTTAAGTGTTAATGTTATATAATTAAAATCTTAGTGTTTTGTCAAATATTTGGTGGCCCACCTGCAATAGCATCACGGCCCACCAAGTGGGCCCCGACCCACAGGTTGAGAATCGCTTCAACTCAGTGTAAATCAGGCGTAATGTTTTCTGTAAGGTTTCTGATGTTCCTGTTCCTCTCAGCCCCCTGCGGTGTTCCTGTTCTTTGCGCTGCTGTGTGTGTGTGTGTGTGTGCAGCACTGCTGTGATCACATGCCAGGGATAAAGAGTTTACATGCATGAGAACGTCCCCGTCACTTTGATGTCTCCATCTGGCGTGGGACCATCCAGCTTGCTTTGATTTCCGTCACGCACACAGTCCCTGGAAGGATGCTCGACGCTCAGGCAAACAAAACGCATAAACACTGAAGTCCTCAGTGGTGGAAGACTACTCAGATTTGTTTTACTTCATTAAAAGTAGCAATACCGGCAGAATATAAATATCGTTGCTTTCTGGCAGAAACCTCTTATCTCCATATTTAAACTGTTTGTGTTTTTTTCCTAAATTAATGCCCTATTTGATCATACAACAGCATCACGCAAAAGGATCAAAAGTAGCAGATCTGCCAGCTCGAAACGCGGTGTGAAACGCGTTGCGAAACGAGCTTGTCGATCTGCTACTTTTGCTATTTTTTTTTTTCCTGAAAAGTAACAGTTTTGGGCATAGGAGGTTTCCACCTGACAGAGACAATATATATTCTGTAACAAGTTGTTACAAGAAGTTGTCTGAACCTTCCCTAAAAAAATCAGGGACAATTAACGGTCCACGCGTCCCAGACGCTTCTCCCTTCTGGCTCCCAAACTGTGGAACAAACTCCCCCATTGCGGTCAGAACTGCAGATTCAGTCCTGATTTTAAGCCGTAATCTGAAAATTCCCCTCTTCAGAGTGAGTCCAGACTACACCTTAGAACGTAGCACTTGTCCTAGCCTTGACGACCATGCGGTTTTATGCAAAGGTTAAAATGTAATTTAAATAGCATTTTATTTAGACAGATGCTAGGTTCATTTGTTTACCTGGCATCCTATAGTTTCTATAGTTTCAATGTACATGTAACAGAGTGGTTCACTACCTCAGCCTGATGGCCTGAAACTCTAATATCTCCCCTGAGCGATAGGGATATCCCTTTGGCTCAGTGGTTAAGATGTTGGCTTTCCACGTGGGAGACTCGGGATCGAATCCCAGGCGTTACAATAGTGCCGTGACCTGGATCGGGTTTCCCCGTGGGAGGAGGTCAAAAGGGGGGTGAGTGTAACAGAGTGGTTCACTACCTCAGCCTGATGGCTTGAAAGTCTAATATCTCCCCCGTGCGATAGGGATATCCCTTTGGCTCAGTGGTTAACTCATTCAGTGCCACTGGACGTAAAATATTTTTTTTTACAATTAATTTTGGTTGTGGCACTCAAAACCAAAATTCCATAAAAAAGCATGGCACTGAAAGAGTTAAGATGTTGGCTTTCCGCGTGGGAGACTCGGGTTCGAATCCCGGGTATTACATACATATTAATTTTGTTTTGTTAGACTGATGCTATAGGTTCTTTACTGAGGCACTACACTGTCGGTCTCTCTGCATTTGATATGTGTTGACCTTGCTTATTGTAAGTCGCTCTGGATAAAGAGTGTATGCTAAATGCATAAATGATGAATTGTAAGTAAAAGTTCTGTATTCAAAATGCTAAATTATTGGCACAAACTTGGGCTTAAGTCTACCAAGGACCAGCGTAGCAATCGCACGAGGTTTAATTCCTCGCAGACGGCCAGCCAATTACTCCTTTGATCCTACAGAGATTATGTTGGAGGAAAATGTCGTATCCTAACCGAACTAAGAGCCAAGCAGAGCCATGCAGGTCCAATGATTTCCTTTAAAAAAAGAAAATCAATTTACCTATCGATGCTGTCGGGTGGAAACCTCGTAAGTCCCAAAACTGTTATTTTTCAGGATTCGGATTTCAAATTCAAAAATAGCAAAAAAGAAATAGCCAAACTACAAGCTCAAAACGCATCACGTCGCGAAGTAGGGCATTCATTTCCGGTGGGAAAAAATATGGAGATACAAGGTTTCTGGAAACTTTCTGCCTGACAGCAGACTACGTATATCCAGACGGGGCCTCATTGGTATGCATGGAGGAGGGAGACATGAGAGGAGAGACCATTTAGGGGTCAGATGGGCGTTCCCAAAGTATTCTCCCAAAGTATTCCATAATGACTCTTTGAACTTTTCTTATTTATTTATTTTGCAGCTTGAAAAGTAAACTCTGATCTGACACAGTGGTGGAAAGTAACTCAATTATTACCATCAGTTACTAGATTATGTCCATTTATTTTTACACTTTAAACTTCTACTCCTCTACATCTCAGAGGAATATAGTACTTTTTACTCCACTGCAATTATTTGACAGCTTTAGTTACTTTGCAGATTTAGATTATTAATACAATCAACATATTAACCACTTAAGCCCTATTTTATACCCTACATTGATCAGCTATATATATTTTAAAGGTTTTATACATTTTTTTAAATTTGAATACTTGGTACTGTGAGTATTATTTTCATACCAATACTTTTCTCAGGTAAAATTTTGAATACAGGCCTTTAACTTGAAGCTTAAATAAAGACTGTTGATTTGAATCACTGCATGTGTCCTTGAAAGACACTTTGAATTATTGTTCACTTTCATTCCTCTCACAGTGGTTTAGAGAGTTTAGAGTTCCATAACTTTACACTATAAATCTTTACACAATCTTGTGTGTGTGTGTGTGTGTGTGTGTGTGTGTGTGTGTGTGTGTGTGTGTGTGTGTGTGTGTGTGTGTGTGTGTGTGTGTGTGTGTGTGTGTGTGTGTGTGTGTGTGTGTGTGTGTGTGTGTGTGTGTGTGTGTAGCTTCAGGAGGAGGAGGAGAGGAGGCGGTTGCCTAACGGTGGTTTCACCGCGGCGGAGAGGCGGCCGGATGCCTACATCCCCCCGGACGCCCCCTTGCCTCTGCCCAGGCCCTACGGAGCCCTGGCCCCCTTCAAGCCCTCTGAGCAAGGCAGCTCCATGAGACACACCCGCAAGCCCAAGATCAAACCAGCATTAACATAGAAGCATCGCTGTCTGTCGGCTGGAATATGGCAAAAAAGGTTTGAAATGCCTCCGATTTTGGATAATCTCTCTCACACACACACACACACACACACACACACACACACACACACACACACACACACACACACACACACACACACACACACACACACACACACACACACACACACACGATGAAGTAGGGCATTAAATTACTGCTGATCTGTGTGCTGATTAAAAGTTAAAATATGGAGATTGTTTCTGGGCGACAGAAACGGTAGAGGACCCATGACTACCAGGGGTAAAATAATAATAATTCTTATTATTAAAAACGTTTTTCTTCATTATAATGTTCTTATTTTGTTGTGCAATGAAAGCCCTGACTGTATGGATAAGAATCATTGAAATCAAACAGTGAATAGACTTGGACCATGCATGCATTGACGCATGTACTGTATACATGAATAGTCTCTAGGTTTTCTTCAGAATAGGTGGGGCGCTGATTTAATCAATGCAGAAATACTATTGTTTTCAAATGTGTAGCACATTGGCATAGCCACTATTTTTGTCTATTCAGACTGTGTCTCAGAGGAGGGCTGTGGACAGTTCAGAAACCGCCTACCAGTGACGCCATTGGTTTGATCATTTCAAACAAGATTCTAATGTTTTGTTTTTTTGTTTTTTTAATTTGAGAACAATGGCTTCTATTATAGCATGCTAACTTTCCAGGAAGAGAAAAGTCTGCAGTTTCTGTTAGCTTGGAATCCCCAGCAATGATGTCACTGGTAGGCAGGTTTTTGAACTGTCCACAGCACAGCCCTCCAATGAGACACAGAGTGAGTAGACAGAAATGGTGGCATCTTATGATGAGCATCATGGGACCAATTATATGAAGATATTATAACTCTGCTGTCCGGCAGGAACCAGCTAACTCCAAAATTTTCATTTTTCAGCAAATGAAAAAAACGAAACAAAAATGGAGTTAGGAGGTTTTGTTCATCATTGATAAGAACAGCTGAATGGACCTCCAAGCTCACAATGAGGTTGGAGGTCAAAAGGGGGTGGAGCCTGGAGTCAGCAAAACCAGCTAACTCCACCCCCCTTTGGTGGAGTTAGCTGGTTTAGCAGAAAGTTTGAGGATCCAATGGAGTTAGCTGGTTTTGTCAGAAGCACTTTTTAATACTTTTCATTGGTTCAATATTTTTTTTACCAACACACAGACGTAAAGGGTGATCAATAGCACTGATTTATGGAAAAAAAAGCAAAAGCGGAAAAATTGAGTTTGAGGTTCCTGCCGGACAGCAACGAGGTTTAAAATAGGTGAACTGCTCCTTTCACATAACTGGGCGTGCAAAACCTTCCTATACAGTACAACCAATATCTCTTCCACATCATTGGGGGGGGGGGGGGGTCCCCCAGCAAAAGTAGTATCACAATAGTTTTAACCACTTTATGCATTTATATGTTGGCTATTCAAAATTAGCAAATGTACAAGCTCACAAAGAGAATTTTTGAAAAATATCTAAAATGTTTGGAAAATTTTTAGTACTAATGTTAACGTACATATACAATTGGGGGTCCTTGACATGAAAAAGCTTGAGAACCACTGTTCTACGTTCTACATCTCTCTGTTCCTGAGATATTACATTATGTTATGTGATTTTGGCCTCGACCTTTAGTTGTGACCTTGAACTTTTTGACCCAAAAGCGAATCAATCATCCTTCCGGGGCAGCAGCCTGCTGGTCATTCACACAAAATGTCATGAAAGTCTATCAAATTAAGTTATACACATCATCATCATCATCAACATCATGTGCAGTGGGCAGTCTGAGATATTATGAAGGAGAGCAGAGGAGAGGAGAGGAGATAAGGGGATTTTCCAGGGACTTATTTTTCTACCTGATCACTGCTGTGTTGACCTTTGCACAAATTGTGATTGGCTGTTTCTAATCATGTTGATCCCAGAATGGGAAGCTCATTATACGGCTGTTAAGCCAGATTGATACTTAGTCACGCATAATTAAAAAAAAAAACGCATTGCGTTGTGAGCTTGTAGATTTGCTACTTTCCATGTGCGACACGGTGCTCAACTAAGGATAAATCATGCATAAGTCAATGTGGAGAAGGCTTACATGAGTTGACTGTAAAAAAGGGGAGAGCAGAGAAAGCAGCTGTAGAGAAAGACACAAGTAGCAGAAGGTGAGAATAGCCCAACGGAACATTGTAAATTGAGATACATTTTCCGACTGCAAAAGGTAACCCAGAACCTCTCCTAACCTGGACCGTTTAACTTTCCAGAACCCGTGGGAAAATCTGTGATGTTTTTTGTTTGCGTTTTTCCATTACAACCAGAAGCCAGGGAGGTACTAAAATAGCTGATCTACAAGCTCACAGTAGTGAGCTTGTAGATCCTTCTTTCGCCTTCTATTTTCTTGGGCCCTTATTAGGATCTGAGAACCTTATGTGAAACAGTGTCATAGCCATATATGGAAACACATCCAGAACCTTATGTGAAACAGTGTCATAGCCATATATGGAAACACATCCAGAACCTGTGAAATATGGCACGGCAGGGTTATTTTATTATAAAGTTTATATAAACAATACATGTTATCCATTTCATCTATATTATCTTACAAGTTTTCTTCACTTTTCCTGCATAATAGTTTTATACATTTTTCCGATATCCAGAAAAACTAAATAATAATACAAAAAGCAGGGGAAAAGGGAAGAAAATAGAAGACGATTGAAGGAAAATAAAGCAAAAATAAGGACAAATTAAAATGGGGACAGCGTTCCTGTAGTGCTCTTAAATTTACTTTTATTATTCATGTATTTCCGAGACCCATTTACTCCAGTTTCTTTTTAAGATCATCTTCGCGGTTTCTCATTTTATAGATAATTCTTTCCATCTCTTTTATCTCTTCAACTGTTATTTTCCCAATTATTAATGGATGGTGGTTTAACATCCAACCATTCCTGTGTAATTTGTTATAGTGCAGCTATACGTAATTATGGTTCACTTTGTTCTTGCAGTGGAAAAGGTATCTTAGTTCAAGGGTTCCCAAACTTTTCAGTTTGACCGTTTTTTATAGTATAGTTTATTGGTTACTTTTGACATAGTAATGGTGTTATTATTCGTTAAATTTTTTTTAGGTATTAAAAAAGGTCTTTAAAGCCATTACATTTTCACTTTAAAAATGTGCAGATACCCTGTATAGTGTATACACTTACAGTATACTGTATGTTGGTTTGTTTACTGTTGAGTGAGAAAACAATGCACATTAAGCTAATCATCTGGATCAGGACATTTTGGGGTCCTGACCCACAGTTTGGGAACCATTGTCTTCATTGAAGAAGAAGGGCTTTGGATGAAGGGCAGGTGTGTTACCAGGGGGGAAAGTAACACGTAACACCTGACTTTCCTGTGAAGTTTGCAGCAGAATTCATTGAATCCTACAGAGAAGTGCTGATCTGGGAGGATCTGTGAGGAACAGCAAGTCATGTTCTGCTTGTCACATTTCTACTGGAATGTTGTTGTCAGTGTGTGTGTGTGTGTGTGTGTGTGTGTGTGTGTGTGTGTGTGTGTGTGTGTGTGTGTGTGTGTGTGTGGTGTGTGTGGTGTGTGTGTGTGTGTGTGTGTGTGTGTGTGTGTGTGTGGTTCTGAGTATGCTGAGTAAGGGGCACGGTACAAGGTGATGTGTGCATCAATTTCGTCAATGTATGAGTTTGCAGTGTGCGTACACGTGGTGTTGCCTGTGTGTGTGTGTGTGTGCTCAGCTACAAGCTGAGCTTGTAGATATATTATAGCTATTTTCGGCTATAAGTTTAGGGCTAAAAATGGGAACGAAAATGTGATGTATTCATAGGCCTTTTTTTATCCTACGATTTTGTAACCCTATTTTTTACACCCAGTGCCAATTGTCTATGTAATCCTGGGCACTACCTTCCCTCTGCCAACCTAGGGAGGCCAGGGCCGAGCTCATACCTCCTACAATGCATGAGAGCCAACTGACCTTCTTGTCACCTGACAGGGGGGAGTTTCCCTGGTTGGACCTGTCTGCATTGTTGTGCTCTTTTCTGCGGCCTCTCTTGTGTGCCGCACCGTCTGACAGTTTTTTTTTTTACCCCTGTCATGAAGTGTTGTTGTTTTTTGCTCCTCCACCTCGTGCGGTCAGATAAGAAGAGAGGCTCCCAGGCCTTGACGTCGATGTCGAGGGTCCTTCATGTCTCGCTCACAGACATCTCTGTAGCACAGGTGGGGGACCAGGGATGTGCAGAGAATGTTAGCGGGGCTCTGAGATCGGCTATTTTCGGCGCCCGGCACCAGTGGTGGAAAAAGGTACTAAATGTTTTACTTAAAGTAATACTAGGTCATTTTAAAACAAAAACTAAAGTTAAATTGTATATCTTTTGTGAGTGGCAAATGTTTCACAACACCCACTCCATGAATTTCACCCCCGAAAGCCTTTTATAAACATATTTTCTATTGAAAGTTGACAGGGACGTGTTTTTCCCGCGAAAATGACGTCATCCGGCCGGAAAACGGAAACGGAAATGCACCGGTTTCCTGTTTGGCCAGGAACTACCGCACCGGTTTCCTGTTTGGCCAGGAACTACCGCACCGGTTTCCTGTTTGGCCAGGAACTACCGCACCGGTTTCCTGTTTGGCCAGGAACTACCGCGCTAATAACAAAAAGGAATCTCACGCTGTTTTTAAGAGATTATAGGATTTGAAGATGGAAAAACAACAACAAAAGAAAACACAGCACACGGTAACTAATGCTCCACTGGCTAAGAGAAACGATCCGCAGATAGTATAAAACAATTAAAAGAACGCTTTTTGAAACGCTTCCATCTTCCGGTGAAAAGAAATGGAATTCTGGGTAATGCAAGCATCCACTACAGGCCTGCAATGACGGTAGTGACCAGCAGAGGTTGCTAAAAATCGTTATTTGTGGACCTGCCTTGTATAACTTTAAGTAAAAGTATCAATACTGCAGTGTAGAAATAGAAAGTCCAGAATTCTAAATTACTTGAGTAAAAGTACTCATTATGCAGAATGTCCCGTTTCCCATGTTTTCAAATAAATAAAATGTATACAAATATTTAGAAAATAGCTCTACAAGCTCACTATGTGTCGCGATGCGACGCATTGTGAGCTTGTAGATCAGCTATTTTCAGATGGCTGATGTTTTGTAATAATAATCAAAATCTACAAAGTAACTAGTAACTTAAGTTTTCAAATAATAAAAGTATAATATTTGTGTAGTTTTACTAGTGAAAGTAAAAGTCTGAGATGTAGTGGAGTAGAAGTAAAAGTACAGAAAATTGGAAATACTCAAGTAAAGTAAAAATGCCTCAAAATTGTACTTAAGTACAGTACTTAAGTAAATGTACTTAGTTACTTGCCACCACTGCTCGACACCGCACCCAACTAAGTTTAATCAAGCCTTTACTGGAGATGTGGCGTAAATACGGCATGGATTTCTACAAAGAGAGGGCAATTCTTTCGACATGAAACGTTGCATTTAAGTTCATGAGAGTTCAGAGAAGGCAATTCTATTGAATTGCCTTTGGGTACAGCATGGAAAGGAAAGGGGGCATTTGGTATTTATTTCACAATAATAAATGCTGCATTCGTGGTCTGGAGAGAGGACACTTTCAAATTCTAAAGTTGCAAAAATAGCAGATCTACAGGCCTTTTGAGCTTGTAGATCTGCTATTATTGCAACTGTGTGACACTGTAGTATGACGAAGTAAGGCATTCATTTACAAATAAAAACATGTGAAAAGTTAAAATACGAGATACTAGGTTTCTGCCCGACAGCAACGACAAGTATCTGAGCTGTTTGAACCTCATAAGATGTGTCATTGAGCTGTTTGAACCTCATAAGATGTGTCATTTAGCTGTTTGAACCTCATAAGATGTGTCATTTAGCTGTTTGAACCTCATAAGATGTGTCATTTAGCTGTTTGAACCTCATAAGATGTGTCATTGAGCTGTTTGAACCTCATAAGATGTGTCATTGAGCTGTTTGAACCTCATAAGATGTGTCATTGAGCTGTTTGAACCTCATAAGATGTGTCATTGAGCTGTTTGAACCTCATAAGATGTGTCATTGAGCTGTTTGAACCTCATAAGATGTGTCATTGAGCTGTTTGAACCTCATAAGATGTGTCATTTAGCTGTTTGAACCTCATAAGATGTGTCATTGAGCTGCTTGAACCTCATAAGATGTGTCATTGAGCTGTTTGAACCTCATAAGATGTGTCATTGAGCTGTTTGAACCTCACAAGATGTGTCATTGATTTATTCCCTCATCATGTTCCTTATCAGTTCAATAAGGGACACGTCTTTTAGTCTCCAAATAAGAGACCATTCTGTGTTTCATCATGGTACTGTGTTGGCTACCCTAATAATACACATGACTGACTCACAAAAGCAAACAGTGGTGTAAAGTAACTAAGTACTCAAGTACTGTACTTAAGTAAAATGTTGAGGTATTTTTACTTCACTCGAGTAATTTTCAGTACTTTTACTTCTACTCCACTACATCTCAGAGGCAAATTTAGTACTTTTTACTCCACGACAATGATACTAACTACTAGTAAGTAAATACTAGTTACTTACTTTTGATTATTATTACAAAACATATATTAACAACTTCAGCCCTATATACATTTCGGCAATTTGAAAATAGCCTACAAGCTCACAATGCGTGGGATTGTGAGCTTGTAGATCTGCTATTTAAAAAAGAAAAGTTGTGAAATGGGTTGATTTTATGGGACATACTTTCTACTTTTGTTACTTTAAGTACGTTTTGAATAACAAACTTGTACTTGGAACA
>NC_137625.1:5135538-5330538 GCF_963280865.1 Gymnoscopelus braueri | reverse complement strand
AATCAAAATCTTCAAAGTAACTAGTAACTAAAGTTTTCAAATAAATGTAGTGAAGTAAAAGCATAATATTTGGATCCGAGATGTAGTGGAGTAGAAGTAAAAGTACTGAAAATTGGAAATACTTAAGTAAATGTACATAGTTACTTTCCACCACTGCACAAAAGAAAGATGATGTATGCAGTGGTGTCAAGTGAGCCCACAAGTATTGTAACACTGAAAAAGAGCCTCCTGAATCCCACTAACAACCAGCCACGGTCTGTGAAAGCAGTCTGTGAGTTCATTGCCTCTATATCAGGGGTCTTCAACGTTTTTCAGGCCAAGGACCCCTTAGCTGAGAGAGAGATGAAGCAGGGACCCCCACTACATATTGGTTTCATGTTAAATGTGTGTGTTTCAGACATTTCCTCTAGTCTACTGTCTACACCAAACCTCTTTGCCGAAAATAGCCTATCTATTCCCACAACGCGTCTGGCCGCCTGCGGCGCGTTGTGAGCTTGTAGATCTGCTATTTTCAGGTAATGTTCCCCCCAGGGATAAGAGGGTTCTGCGGTCCCTTGCAGTATCTCTGAGGTCCCCCTAGGGGTCCCGGACCCCCTGTTAAAGAACCCTGCTCAACAGGCCTACAAATAAATAGTCACAAACTGCGTTGTACAGCTGACCTGTTTGAGGCAGCAATGTGCTGCAAGGCATACGGAAATCACAAGGAGAAGTAGCAGCTAATTAGGTTAATTGAGAACATGGTGAGACTGAGCTCAGAAATCACCCTTTGATGGTTTGTTTGTCCTGTTGTGTCACATGGTCAGTAAGTAAATATTTGACCACTTAAACCCTCTATCTATACTTAGTAAAACGGACCTATTTTCTGTCTATACACCAAATCTCTTTGTCAAAAATAGCAGATCTACAAGCGTAGTGAGCTTGTAGATCTGCTACTTTTGATTAACGTTACCCCAGAATAGGCATGCTGGGGTTCAAGTGGTTAAACACCATACTTATGATTCAGTGATTATTGTGTGCATTGAATTGTATTTATGCTGTAAATGGGTACACTTAGTTAAAGGGATATTTCACTTTAAAAAAAACTTTTGGTCATTTTATCATCTACTCAGGCCTTTGTGAGCCCCCCAGACAGTTTTGAAGTTGCTTGATTCAGTATTTAGATATTTGATATTCATTTTATCAGACACGCCCCCTTCCTATACAAACCCATTGTAACTTCAAACTACATTTTAACCATGTTAGATTCATCGAAAACACCCGTCCTTGGTTCTGGTGACTCACCCTGCCCTCCTAATGCGTGAGGGGGCCGTGGTTTTCCGATAATTTTTTTCATTTTTTATTTTTTATTTTTTATTGCATTACATTTTTTTATTTTTTCTAAAAAAATATTACAAATAAATGAAAAAAGTAATTGAAAAAACACAGCCCCCTCGCGTATTAAGGGGGCGGTATGAGTCACCAGAACCAAGGACGGGTGTTTTTGATGAATCTAACATGGTTAAAATGGAGTTTGAAGTTACAATGGGTTTGTATAGGAAGGGGCGTGTCTGATAACATTAATATCAAATATCTAAATACTGAATCGAGCAACTTAAAAACTGTCTGGGGGGCTCACAAAGGCCTGAGTAGACGATAAAATGACAAAGTTTTTTTTAAAGTGAAATATCCCTTTAAGTTAGGCTACATACGCCAGCCTATAGGTGCAGACCTGTAGGCTATATTTAGTAACCTGTTGGAAGGAAACAGTTTCTTAAAATAATGAGAAATTTAAAAAATACAGTGTGATTACCCACCTATTTACCTGCCACCTCTGTTAGAGAAAATAGTAATGTATACCTGTACTTAACTTGGCGTAAAGTTATTGTTATTATTATCATCATCAATTTCATGCATGCTTATTGTCTAATTTTCTATTTTCTATTTTTCTTCAGTAAAATCCTGCCAACTACATCACATGGCCTGTTCTTTGGAGTTGATGCACAAAGGAGTTCACTTTTTTCCCCCTGCATTGACATGGGAATAGAATATAAAATAGTCTCATAATAATGTCATAACAAACTAGAAAAAGTGCTCCTCGGAGCACAGGTCTCCGCCAGGTCAGGTAGGTTATTGTGGCCTCCTGGTGGCGCTATAATAGGCTCATGTGAAAATGGTGCCATGTCTTCTTAGGCCTAAAGTCATGTGACTTATTTCCATTGTGGTCCTTGATCTGAGACAAACAAAAAGTTGGTTTGTGGTTGAGAAATAATTATGTCACTATGACTAACCCAGTGAATTTGGGAGGCATTTCCATTGCAACCCTCTCTCAATCTTTCTGTAATATTTCAGCTGCCCGTTTATATTTTTTCTATAACCCCTCCGCTTTATTGTCTCGAAACCACGGGGAATAACCCCCCGTGCCCACCCCGCTCACGCCTGGATGAGATGATCTTCGGTACCCATGCTTCACTGGGATTCGAACCCGTGGCCCTTATCGACGAGCCCTAGCAATCGACTCTGCTAGGCCTTGTGACTATGACTTACGGTGCGTTTTAACAGCGGGCGATTCAGGATAGTATTCTCCAGAAGTGCATTATATGTCTATGAGAGCCGGCAACTACTGGCGATAGCTGGGCAAAGAGGCGAAGTGGGCGGCGGGACGATGTTGAGCTGAAAATATGGATTTTATTTATCTTTTGGACGATGTCGTCCGGCGATCGTCCGGAGAGTCGCCCGCTGTTAAAACGTACTGTTAGTCCGCCACGCTATTAGTACCGGCTGATCCTCACTGCTTTCTGTGTTGCTTTTGACTAGTGCCTCTGTAAAGGAAAGGAAAACCACACGAGGACGGGATCGATTCCAACCCGAGCCACAACTTGTTCAACTATGGCTCTGCTTGTAGATATATACTGTACCATAGCGTAAAATAACATACTATTGTATTCATTGCATCTGTCATTCAGATAAGATGTTAAAATTGATGTGAGATGATCAAAGCATTTACCACGAGCCACCACTTTGTACAACTTCGTTGTTGTTTTTTTTGCCTCTACTACACCAAACCTCTTCACCAAAAATAGCAGATCTACAAGCTGACAACTGCCTTGTCAGCTTGTAGATCGGCTAGCTATATTTGGTGAATGTTCCCCCCAGAATAGGGGGTTCAAGTGGCTGCTCTAACATATATGCTATGGTTTAAAACATTATCCAATTCTTTATTCAAATGTATTCTCGTTCCCCGGGTGAATCGTTTGCCGTCTGATATGATGTAAAATGTCTCTGTAAGTAGCAGACTACATGATATAACAGATAATACAACGAACTCTTGTTTCGTCATGTTATCAGCTCATTGTGAGCTTGTACAGTAGATCTACTATTTTCAAATGGCTGAATGTATATAGGGCTGAAGTGGTTAATGTATGTTCTGTAATAATAATCCAAATCTACAAAGTAAAATAAAAAAATATTTTCCAAAAGTCGGCCTCCTGGTGGCGCTGTGAAAAGTAGATGTGAAAAATGCTGGGCAGATGTTTTTCCTTGGCCTCTAGGGAGTGTGCTTGCAAAGTTTCACGCAGATCGGTGCAGTTATAGTTAAAAATGCAAATCGGTTTGATTTGAAAATTGTCAAGTGGCATTCTTTTCTGGGCCTAGTGGGAATGTGCGTGTGAAATTGCATGGAAATCCCAAGCTGCGTTCATGATTTGAGGCATTTTGAGGCATTTTGTTCAAAACGGACCAATCCTGCAAACTTTGGAAGCCAACTTTAGCCAATGAGGATGGAATATGGGAAATCGGACAGATCCGGGTTGATCAAATGACTATAGAGATACTGTGTACCGATTTGCATGACGTTTGGATAAAATCTGTAGGAGTAATGGGGGGAAAAAAATGGGTTTTGCAAAAATCGGCCTCCTGGTGGCGCTATGACAGGCCCATGTGAAAAATGTGGGTCAGAGGTTCTGAATTGGCATCCAGGGAGTGGGTGTGCAGTTTCGCAGCGACCGGGCCAACGGTGCCGGAGATTAGCTGCTAACGGACGGACAGGACACACGGACGGACGGCCTGGCGGAGACAATGAAGTCATACAATACTGTTGCTAAAGAAATGATATGACAGTACTGTTAAAAAAGAAATGATGCTTTCTTGTTAGACTAAATTGTTCAACTGTTTTTGTATGTATTTTATTTGATTGATGGTTGTTGCAATAAATACATGAAATTAAATGTACTCAATTTGTTATCCCTGACCCTGAGTTGTTAAAATAACTCAAAAGAAAACCGAATACAGTTCACAAGTATGGGGACCAGTCTGTAATTGTTCATTGATTTGACAGGCTGTATGCCATAAGTGTACAGTGGTATTCTCAATTAAACGTAATTCAGCTAATCAAATAGAAGCTGTGGTCATAATACTACACTGTTTGAGAAAGTATTTGAAAAGCTTATAGCCACCAATTATCTTACAGTAACGATCCAAAGTGACAATGTACTTGATTAAACAAAAACGTGTATGGTCTTGGTTGATTAAAACTGCCTTAGACAGTTTTTGGTCATCTCAAACTAACAATGATTAAGATATGACAATAATGGAAATACATTTTAATGACATTATTAACCATCTCTGTTTGCTCTCAATGAAATAGTTCTGGGTACAGAGAAAAGGTCCCAACAGGTGGTTTTAAACTATAACCTAAATCTCAGTCATGATGAACCCTGATTATCGATGGATGTATGGTAGATGCAGTCATTCTGTCAGGGGGAGAGGTGTTTGCTGTGGATTATCATCTTTTGACCTGCCACCTCTCCCTTAAACTTGACCTCCAGAACATTTGTATGGTGTGAATGGTCTGGTGGCTCAAGAGGAAAGGTGAGGTTCCATAATGTAAAAGTTGTGGGTTTGAATCTGGGAATCTTTATTTTCTTTGATACTTCAACCTTTGGTTTACAAACCCCTGACCTATTACGTGTACCACAGAGACATATAGAGGATGGAGTTGACGATGAAATACTTAACCTTTTTGAAATAAGTCTTAGAAGTGCGTTTCTTAAAGAGTGAAAACATGTCCCATGGTGGTTTTGAACCATCACCATTCGATTGAGAAGATGCAGACTCATCTCCTGTGCTACAGTGGCATGGAAAAATCATGGTGACAGTATAATACTTAAAACACATTTTAGATGCCGAATAAAAACGGAACAGTGGATGACGCTGAGAGTCGACTAACAAAGAGAAAACATTACATTGCTTAAAATTCAATAATTATTACCTGTGGGAGGCGGGCTAAATCCCTCCTCCTTGCATTACATTACATTACATTACAGTCATTTAGCAGACGCTTTTATCCAAAGCAACTTACAATAAGTGCATTCAACATAGGTAGGGAACGAAACTACTAATCACCAGAAGTCTTAAGTGCATTTCCTGCAAAAACAAGCAACCAAGAGTATACCTAGGCTAGCGCTAAGGTAAAAGTGCAATATATCAGCTACCTACTTTCTTAAACAGACGAGACAAAATAGCTAAATCAAATGAGCAAGAGCTAAAACAAATAAGTGTATCGACTAAACAAGATCCAATAAAACAATACAAAAATAAAACAAGAGGGTTCGTACAACTAGTTAACAAGTAGGCCAGGCAAAGAGGAAGGGTAGTGTTTCCTGAAGAGGTGGGTTTTCAGCCTGCGGCGAAAGATGGGCTTGCCTTACCATAGGCTCAAAAATAAAGATTCTCCAGGACCAAGAGTCAAACCACCAACTTTCTGCTTGTGATGCCTGAGTTCTACCCATGTGCCACCAGGCCGTTCACACTTCAGCAAATGTTTTAGGTCTTATTTGATGTTGAAAGGAGGGCACCATAACTGAATGATGTATTTGCCATCATATCTCCTGACTTAAGATCTATTTATTTATTCTGGCAGTGAATGAGTTAATGGCACGTACACCTTGTGACACACAGGGTACACTTGAGATCAGAGCGGAGCTGCATGCATAATGTTCTATTTATCGTAAGACGGTGTCACTCTACAAACATGTGACGTTGTTATAAGCTTGTAGATCTCCTTAATGTTGGTCATTATTGTGTAGTGAATCTCCTAGTTCAATATTGTGATTGTGAAGCATTTAGTTGTTATTGGTCAACTGTTCATAAAGATCGCTATTTCCTCTTTGACCAAAGGAGGCGTAGACTCTAGACAGTCACCACCATAGATATTAGAAACCTAGATACCTCATTGGCCTCTGCAGTTCATTGGGGCGACTTGTATCGCAATACACGGCTGCTCTTCCGTCTTCCGCAGGGAACCTGTCACTCAAAGTGACTACTGGCCAATCACAGCGCTCACAGTGCGTTGACTACTGGCCAATCACAGTGCGTCTTTTCCGGGACTTGTCAGTGCAATGGTTCTCAACCAGTGGTCCGGGAACCACCAGTGGTCATTGAGGGGGTTCCAGGTGGTACCCAGCTAAATGATGGAGAGTTGATAATAACCAAATGGACCCTTATAGATCTTTAAATCTTGAGTATAACATTTCACACTGTCAAGAGTCAAATTGTTAAACATCTGCATTACTTACTAGACAAGTACACAATTAGAGAACATAAACAATTGTTATTTTGACAACAGCTTATCGAACGATAACATATTCTACGTTTTGGGTGTGAGAGGCTAAAGCTTATCAAACGGTGTTCCGTGACTCAAATGCTGAATAAATAATGGACCTTGATATGAAAAAGGACCAGTCTCTTATTTGAATTTCACAAATAGTGTGGAGTTTGCCAAGTTCCAACTAACTAGACAGCTGCGCACAGCTGTCAGCTGCTGCCTCTCAAAGGGTTAAGAGCTGGGTTACAAAAAGACCCGCCCCCACCTGCCTCTGATTGGCCTACCGAACTTCCGCGTGTGTGACGCACACGGCAGCCCTGCGGAAGCAGGAAGCGCGCCCGAGATACAGACGCTTCAGAGCCGAATGAGGCGTCTACCTTTATATGTCTATGGTCACCACACCATAGCAGCTGACATGCCGTTATTTGTGTAGCTTCATTGACAAAGTGCACACATAGTTACTTACTAATACAAAACTAAAGATTGGACACATGGCTGAGACTCTTTTTAAATATGTGTCTAGATTTTATATACATCCGACTACCTTTCAACCTTTTAAAAGCAAATAAACGTCATACTGGCCCAAACAAAGACACATAATTAACACCTGCCCCCTGTACAGACCACCTTCAGAGGCCCGCCTCTTCCAATTGGGACCAGAGACAAGGGCGTGGCTACACGATACTGAGTTGGACATTTGAGGATGATACACAAAAGAAGAAGAAGACAAAAGACATCACACAAATATCAACCTTTTAAAAGTTTTTATTTGGAAAAGGTAGAGAGACGTTTCCCTGTTGAGAATGAACTACTGTGAGTTTAGGAACACACAGAAGTCATTAACCCTGAAATATAACCCTGAAACAACCGAACACCTAGACTCCTTCTACATGGTCCTTGTCTTTCTACTCAAACAAGGATCCTTTAGGATTTTAATGATTTTGTTTTATAGTGTTTTTTTATAAAAAAAAACGCGCTGTTCTTTTTCACCCGAGTGATCACTTTCACTTTCAACTTTCAACAAGGATCCGGAAACGACGGCATCCGAAGATTTCCGCCTCCGTCCACTTCCTGTTTAGGTTTTACATGGAAATGGCTGTATCTTGAGTTGATTTTTTTTTGCCCTGGATTTCGTGAAACATGTTATTTTCAACATTCTGCTGGAAGAGAAGGGAACGTCGCGGTTGTAATGATTGTTCTCTAGGCGAAGCACACGGATACCGGGTGTGTTTACCAACGGCCAGATGAGCGATAATAATGGATCTACATTTTCTGTGGCCAGTTGAAAAGGTAAGAAAAGCGTGCATTTTTGGCTAGAGATGGTATATTCTCATGCTGCTTCAAGAGAAGGGGCTTTTTTTTCTCTGGGCGACCCACACTGCTACCGGATGTATTTACACACGGTCAGACAAGCGATCAGAACGGATACACATTTTCTGTGACCAGTTGAAAAGCTACAAAAAACCAAAATCTCTGGCACTGGGCCCTTTAACGTTTCCTATAGGGGGTTCCAAAAGGACCCTTACGGGTCCATTATGGTCCATTTGGTTCCATTTGTACACTCGCAAAGTTATGGTGGGAATTAAATTAAAAGGTTTGAGAACCACTGTTATTGTCCACATAGCAGCTCTTGACAGTGTGATAAAACCAGTTCCGGAAACGGTTCCAAATGCGACGGAACCGATTTCGGTTCCTCAATGTTGGATCCGATTCCTCCGGCTCCGGATCCATTTAGCAGTATTTAGCAGTCTTGGCAGAAAAGCTCTTCTGCTTCTGTGCCTGTATGTCCCTTTATGTGATCATGTGATGATTATGTGGATTTTTCTATCCCTTTATGAGACTGGGTTTATTATTTCAATTTGTTTTGTCCCTTTATTATGATTGTGTGCAGTGGTGGACAGTAGCAACTGAAGTGAATTGTAGCATCTGTTGCCTACTTTACTAATAGTAGTAAACTAGCAATCGTAGTTTTGGATACTTATGACTCTCGAAGACAAATATTGTACTTTTGACTCCACTACATTGCTAGGAAAGGAAAAAGGTACGAACGGTTGGTGGTTCTGAATGAACCACAACCTATTTTAAATAGAGCAACAATTGCAGATCTACAAGTTCACGACATGTTGCATTGTTGTGAGTTTGTAGATCTGGTATTTTCACCATTATAGTATAGATAGTCTTAACATTTCTAGAAAAATATTGTAATTATTTTGTAAACAGCAATGCATTGAGATCAAAAAGAAAATGTCATTTGTACTTTTGAATACTTAAGTACTACAGTAATTTAAGGCAGTGGTATCTCAAACCCCCAGGGGGTCCCCAGCCAAATGTGTTGTTTAATACAGCATCACAATCATTTGAACCAACCTTATTTTATACTTTGGCTATTAAAAAAATAGCCAATCTACAAGCACTTTGTGACGTGCTGTGAGCTTGTGGGGGGTCCCTGGCACAAAGTCTTTTCAGATGGGGGTCCAAATACATGCCAGTTTGGGGGTCCTTGACATGAAAACGTTTGAGAACCACTGCTTCAAGTTAAGTTCAAATTTAGTACGTAAGTAACTTTCCCTTGTAGAGGAGTAATATTTGACCAGGGAGTATCTGGTCTCTGTTGAGTGGAAACCTCATATGTCCAAAACCGTTCCTTTTCAGGATTCAAATAAAAAACAATAGCAAAAGAAGTAACAAAAAGAAACAAAAAAAAAACTAAAATTGTGAAAATAGCAGAACTACTAGCAGCTCACAATGCGTCGCACCGTGACGCGTTGTAAGCTTGTAGATCTACTATTTTCACTACATTTGAAATAGGTTTTTAAGTGGTTGATATTGTATGTACTGTATGTATGTCAGTTTGTTAGTGATAGGGTTAAATGTTGTCTGTTTTATATGTGAGTCATGTATCAGTTTGTGGTAATATGTGAAAAATGAAAATAAAATGATTGAAAGAAAGAAAGTGGTTAATTCAATATTATGTTTTGTAAGTTTGGATCCCAAGAGTCCCTTCCTAGAAATGTAGCCGAGTAAAAGTCATGAGCTTGCAAAAACTTTGTTACTGTCCTCCTCAGATTCTTTTCCTCCGTTCGTTCATCCATCCATCCATCCATCATTTCTCTTCATATCCCAGCAGGATGAGAGTCTGTTTCAGAGCCACCTCCTCCACAAAGCTGGCATCCACGTTCTCCTCCCCCTCAAATGGGTTCAACGCTGACAGAGAGAGACAGGCAGGCAGGCAGGAAGAATGAGAGACAGACAGGCAGAATGAGACAGACAGACAGGCAGAATGAGATAGACAGACACACAGAATGAGACAGACAGACAGACAGGCAGAATGAGACAGACAGACACACAGAATGAGACAGACAGACACACAGAATGAGACAGACAGAATTATATTTTTTACCCCAACCGAAACCCTAACCTAGCAGGAAATAGCCAATTGACAAGTTTGTAAAACAAAAAACTAAAATGTTCTTGTGATGTCTATTTCACGAATTCTGCTATACTTGTGGGGACATTTGGTCGTCACAAATGTATAGCAGCACGCGCACGCACACACACACACACACACACCCACTACCTTGCTCCTCCACGTCAGTGAGGATCTTGGTCAGGTAGCTCAGAGGAAGGAACTCTGGTCTGAATCCTGGTTTGTCTCTTCCTGCCAACACAGATCCCTGGAGAACACACACATGTAAACACACTGCGTTTTGGACTGAGGGCTCTCATAACCTTGTCCTGGTTCTAACAAACACATTTATTACTAAATGTGGAGTGTTAATTTAACTCTGAAAGTGTAAAAGAATTGACCCGTAAGGGATATTAGTGTGGAGACAGTACTTTTTGGAGAGAGCACAACTATACTTAGCCTCGAAGTGGAGCTAGAAGATGACACGTACACATAAGCCGTCTATTATTGGGCGGACCACTTGAGCCATATATTGTCACTGTCGGGCAGTGACCTCGTATCCATGTTGTTACTTGGTCATACTACAGTGTCACACAAAAGTAGCACAAAATAGCAGATCTACAAGCTCAAAATGAGGTTTTGAGCTTGCAGATCTGAAATGTTTTGCTATTCGTGAATCGTGAAAAGTACGTTTTGGACATAAATAAAATGTTTCCACCAGATATACTTCATCATATGTCAAATAGACAAATAGTCGATCAAAAAAAGATCACAACAAGGCGCAGCGTAACGAGTTGTAACTTTTGGATATTGTTGCTGAAACTTTGGTATGTCCACATTCTCCATATTCCATCTTTTTTTTTAATGTAAATGAATGGCCTACTTCGTCGTACAAGAGAGTGGTGCAAAAGCAATGAACAAGTTCAAGCTGATCTTCAAAGATTCTGAAAATCTTTTACACTGACTTGATCAGTTGTCGACAAAAAGACCGACTCACTTTCACACTAACTTGGAGTGCTGGTGTGCGTGTGTAAATGCGTGTTTAATCACCTTATTCCTGTTCCGTTTTTCCAGCAGCGTTCTGACGTATTCCCTGGAGATGAAAGCTGAACTGACAGGATGGTCCCACAACTGGTACACTTTCTGTTCCATAGTCTACACACACACACACACACACACACACACACACACACACACACACACACACACACACACACACACACACACACACACACACACACACACACACACACACACACACACACACACACACACACACACACACAGTATATTCTCTGAATCACCTTCAAGTGCCACTTCGTTACTTTTAAATAAAGGACATTGGGGAATGTTCATGTTAGTTGGTAATCCACAAAGAGCTTCTATGGGAGAAATCCAGCAGCATGCACACCGTTTACATCCTCAAATGACTGTATGTGCAATCTAAAACCACATCATTAGTATGCGCTGCTATCCAATAGTGGCTTTCCATTGCCCATTTGACTTGCCAACATTGCAGTAGGTGGCGCTATGACAAAACAGTACCTTTATTCTACCATGAGGAAGTTGTACAGTGTGCAGAACATACAGATACGACAGCCAAACTCTTCACACTTCCCTGATCTTTCCCTGAAAGTTCCCTGAAAAGTCAGTCGTCCCCCCCCCCCTATTCTGCCCTGATTAGCCACTGTTTGAAATGACACCATTTCACACCTGGCGAATGTCACACTTTCTCCATGAAAAAGGTTTGGATTTCCCACTGATTTGCTCATGAATTGCCAATGGCAGGCCCTTTGAAATTCTCACATCTGTGTAGACATAAATAGGTAGACGCTTCATTGGCCAGTGGGGCCACATGTCAACACCACCCCTATTATGCAGGGCAGCTTGCCGTACCTGAGACTAAGACCTTTTTCTGTTTTATAACCATTACTGTTACTGCTATCTATGTAAGATATAGTTGCTGTCGGGCAGAAACCTCTTATCTCCATATTCTAACTTTTTTTTCGTAAATTAACGCCCTACTTGATCATACTACAGTGTCACACAAAAGCATCTAAAGTAGCAGATCCAAAAGCTCTTGATCTGCTACTTTAGCTGTTTTTTGAATTTGAATCCGGAAAAGTAACAGTTTTGGACATATGAGGTTTCCACCTGACAGTCGATATGGTGTTTTGGTATGAAAACCCAAATTCGTTATTTAACCACATAACCTGCCTATATCATAACATAACTACGTGTCTATGTCTGACATTTTGAACAAACCAAACCATGTAAAAATTGGTTGAGAATTCAGCGAGTTATGATTATTTTAATTGTGGCGAGAGCTCCTGCTTCAATAGACATACATGCATTAGAAGGCATGGCTCTCCCCACAAAATATGGCCGCCGCGATGACCACATTGCTCCAATGAACCGCAGCAGCGGCCAATGAAGTTTCTACATTTATACATCTACAGTATAGTGCGGAACACGTCGACTCAACTCAGCAGTGTTTATGACATTAACCCTTTAAGACCTGAGGCGATTCTTAAAAATGTTTTCTAAATCCTAACAGTTTTATGAAAAAAATCTGGAAAATATTTTTTCACGATTTTTCAAAAATAGCAGATCTACAAGCTCATAGCGCGGCAGGTGCCGCGCTATGAGCTTGTAGATCTGCTATTTTTGAATAGCCAAAGAAATCTAAAGTGACACAGATGCGTTCTAGGTATTAATGGGTTAAACGTGGAACCTTACCCAAACATTCTTAAATTACGTCTGGTCAATGATGCACTGAAATACACCCACGTGAAAAGACCATGAGAGTATGTTGGCAGCGCTGTGTCTGTGTGATTAGCACAGGAAGGAGCGAGGAGGACTTTTATTAGTCTGTTTGACGACCTATCAAACGGATGGGGCCCTGCGGGGGGGACCGCCCGCTTCGCCCTGCATAGATGCAAATGTTGAGCAAGACTTTGAACAATGGTGGACAAACGAGCCACTCCTGTGTCACTGGCAGATACGGAATCTAATGCCAGAGAGAAGAAAGAGTTGGACAGAGGGAGCTCACTGCAACGCCAGAAGAAACTGGAGCACAATAGAGTGCTACAGGAATGTGTTTTTTTTGTAGGACAGCCTGGAAGTTACTCTCCACACCAGGGCCAGTTCTACAATATGGGCACTGTCTGGGAATGTGTCCATACAGTTTTTCTTTTTTTTTCTTTTCGCTTGATCGAAATATCACAGATTCTCTTCATCTTGATAATTATCCAATCGGGAATAATGTTTTCCGAAACACAAATAATAGGCAATTTGATTGTTTTATTGGTTAAGAAGAAGGCATGGGGAATAGGTGAGGCGAGTAACAATGTGCTCAGGGGCGTGCTGGGACCAAAATTCAGCTCTGGGATTTTCCGAACCGGCCCACCGTTTTGTCAACGGGGGGGGGGGGGGGTTTAACCCAGCAACCCTATGTAAATTACGCCATGTCCTAGCCCAACAGTAATGTAAATAATAATTGGGCTGCGCGACCCGGAAATTACCGTAATAATATATATATATATATATATTATTATTATTTTTGGGTGGCCCACCGGCCGTCTGGCGGCCCGTAAATGGCGCGGCCGTTCTGGAATTTTACAGAATTTCCCAGTGGCCAGCACGTCCCTGAATGTGCTAGATGGGCTGTTGTTCAGTGTGGGTAAGAGAGCAGGTACAGGTTCTGCGTTATCAGAGCGGTAAACTTCAACTATCGGGAAGAAGTTTGCAAGGAAAGGTGTGTGTGTGTGTGTGTGTGTGTGTGTGTGTGTGTGTGTGTGTGTGTGTGTGTGTGTGTGTGTGTGTGTGTGTGTGTGTGTGTGTGTGTGTGTGTGTGTGTGTGTGTGTGTGTGTGTGTGTGTGTGTGTGTGTGTGTGTGTGGTGGATAAGTTAAGAAAACAACCTGCTTTGCTGTAGGTTATGGTAAGAAGATAATCTCCACAAATGAACTGGAACCGTTTCCAAAGCATTACAAAGTTGCGAACTGGCATTTTAATAGGATAATAATTCTACCGTAAGATTAGAGGAGATCAGATAAACGTTTATTGATCCCAGAGGAGAATTCAGGTTATAGCAACAACAACAGTAAGAGTGAAACACAGCAGAGGTATAACTGTACAAGAGTAAAGCTTCTTACCTACCGGGGCAGCGTTCGTTTTGACAGAAATGTACAGTAAGTTTAGTTTGAGTCATAGTCTTTTGAATAAAATTCATATTTTAGTACCTAGTCTTTTTAGTTGACTAAATATAAGATTTTTAGTAAACTAAATCTACAGTTGATTTAGTCGACTGTATTTTGCCCGGCCTTGATGGCGTCGTACAGCCTGATTTATTTATACTTACCCGTGTGCCGGATATAGCCGATCTACAAGCGTTGTGAGCTTGTAGATCGGCTATTTTTGGAGCGTGATACCCAACGCGCAGCCAAGCTTGAGATGAATTGTCTTTAGTTCTACTGGATCTCTTCTCCACTAGATCCCTCCCTAACATTTTAGTCTAGTTTTTATTTGCTGACGAAATCGTCAGTATATTTAGTCTTAGTTTTAGTCGTCATAGCTTAATTTTTATTTAGGTTTCATCAGTGAAAAAAAGGCATTCGACAAACTATTTTTGTCATAGTTTTAGTCTACGAAATTAACACTGCACCGGGGGGTCATTGTTTTTGTGTCCCGAGTATGGTTTAGAGTTTAGAGAGAGGAAAAGACAGGAAGCAGAGCTGGAGACTCACTAAAATGTTGAGGTTCTCTCCGGGAGTAACAACAAGGATGGATAGGATCCAGGGGCGTCGCGGCCATTCACTGTGCGACACCCTCACTCTCACAGATCCGTGATTTCATACCCCCCCACTTTTTGAAAAAAATAAATAAAAAAATGATTAATTAACCTTACCCTAACCCTAAAACCGAAATAAAGTAACCAAAACACAGGGAAAAAACTAACAAAATCCGCCCAAAAAACGCACATTTTTGAAGAAAAAAAAAAATCGTTTACATTTGACAGTTACAAATGTTCGCTTGAAAAGAATGATATTCAAGGATTTGTACACATTTTCACGATTTTTCAAAAATAGCAGATCTACAAGCTACTGTAATAGCGCGGCACTCGGTGCCGCGCTATTAGCTTGTAGATCTGCTATTTTTGAATAGCCAAAGTATAAAATAAGGGCTATAGTCCACCGAAAGTCCATCCCCCCCACCTTCTGAGAGCCTGTGACGTCCCTGAGCAGAAGGAGTACATCAGAGGGACAGCGCATGTTAGATGTTCTGGAGATAAAGCCTGAGAGGCCAGACTGAGATGGTTTGGGTGAGTATATTGGCAGAAGGACGCTGAGATTGGAACTACCAGGCAGGAGGCCTAGAGAGGAAGACCAAAGAGGACATTTATGGATGTAGTGAAAGAGGACATGAGGTGTGAGAGAAGAGGAGGCAGAGGACAGGGTGAGATGGAGGCAGACGATTGGCTGTAGCGACCTCGGAACAGCCGAAAGGAAAGGAAGAAGAAGAGTTTGTGTCAAGAGTACACACAGAGTACAAATATTAAGTGCCATTTCTTTTTTTTTTTTTGGAAACTCTTTCTCACCTGCACTTATTTCAGTTTATTTTTTATTTTTAATTGTTACCGTTTTTATTGTGTGAATAAATAAAACTACATGAATGGTTTGAAGTGAAATATTCAGCAATGCCTTTTCACATTGTTTATCCGTCACGCTTCCCGGATGTGTGAAGACCTTCAAGTCAAGAACCAAACCAAAATAAATAAGAATAAAATCAAATAATGAGCAGGGTCTCTGAATGGAGGAATATAGCGTCGATGTCGGGCAGAAACCCCATATGTCCAAATCTGCTCCTTTTCAGGAAATGGTAAAAAAGAACCTGTGGGCTTTTAGATCTGCTAATATTGCTACTTTTGTGACACTACTATGACTAAAGTAGAGCATATTTACAGGGGGGGCATAAACAGTTGAATTATGGATATATGAGGTTTCTGCCTGACAGGGATGATACTGTATGTACAGTTTATCAATAAAGATATAGTCTATCAACTGTGACTGATTTACAGTACATTTCATCTATCGTCAATTAATCTATGAATGAATATTGTTGAGGCATTACTGGTCTGTCAGGGGCTTAGGGGGATTTCCCAGCATGCCTCTAGGCGCACATAAATCATTATTGTTGTTTTTATTATATTGCATGGTTATTTACTACGGGAATGCATGTGTGATTAATGTCATTGGATGATGTTAATATAACCATTTATTTGTATGTGTTTTTTTTTGGGTGACACCATGACGGAGTCAGTGGGGTAACCACAAGGAGCTCCCTCCCTTCTGGACCTCGTGTGACTTGGTTTGGGTGCGTGATGCCAGGATTCCATTTGGAAAGCAAACACTTTATTAACCACTCAAGTCCTACATATTTCTTTGTACGACAATTAGAAAAGTAGCCGATCTACAAGCACGGCAGTTTTTTGTTGTTGTTAGTTTTCCGGTTCGGTTTAAAAAACGACAGAAGGGTAAAACCATGGCAGGCTTATACTGTAATATTGATACTGATATGATACTGACCCAGAGCACATTACCCTGGTTCTGGCCCAACACTGGCTACCAGTGAAACATTGTATTGATTTTTAAAATTGTACTTTGTTTTTAAAGCCTTAAATGGCTTAGCTCCACAATATATGTCTGATCTGCTTTACTGCACCTCTTGCCCCCAGGTTACTTAGGTCATCTTCCCAAAAGCTCCTTGCAGTTCCCCAAACAAACCTTAAAACTATAGGTTCATTCATGTTGCCCCCAGACTATGGAACAATCTCCCATTACACATAATAGACCAGCTCCACAATTGAAAATGTTAAATCCACCCTAAAAACTCACCTCTTCTCTATTGCTTTTAGCTCAGTCTGAGGGCAACAAACTCATTGCCTGTTTTAACCTTTGTGTTTAAATTGTATTGCTTTTTATGTTTTCTGTATTTTATTATGTTATTTTGAATGGCAAGCACTTTGGGTGAACTTCTTGTTGTTTTTAAATGTGCTAAACAAATAATGGCGACTTGACTTGACCATGATACTGACATGATATTGACCATAATACTGACATGATACTGACATGATACTGACCTGATACTGACCTGATACTGACATGATACTGACCTGATACTGACCTGATACTGACCATGATACTGACCATGATACTGACATGATACTGACCTGATACTGACATGATACTGACCATGATACTGACCATGATACTGACCATGATACTGACATGATACTGACCATAATACCGACCATGATTCAGTATTGAATGATACTGACATGATACTGACCATGATACTGACCATTATAGTGACCATGATACTGACATGATACTGACCATAATACCGACCATGATTCAGTATTGAATGATACTGACATGATACTGACCATTATAGTGACCATGATACTGACCATTATAGTGACCATGATAGTGACCATGATACTGACATGATACTGACATGATACTGACATGATACTGACCTTGATACTGACCATGATACTGACCATAATACTGACATGATACTGACATGATACTGACATGATACTGACATGATACTGACCATGATACTGACATGCTTGCCCAGCAGAGCTTGGGCATCTAGAACACAGAGTTCTAGTATCAGTATCCTCCTATAATTTGACAAACCTCTGTCGTCATGGTGTCATGCCTCATGGTGAGGCCAAAATTGTTCTGCCCGGTTCTTCTCAGTGGCTGGAGCAACTCTCAGAGTTACAGACCCGTAAAGGTCGATTTGGACCCCTAGTTGGCCCCGGGCCAGAGGTTGAGAAACAGTGCTCATGAAAAAATCCTGAGTGTTAATTTAACCATCATACTTAAAGCTGCACTATGTAACTTTCCTGTTCTACCCCGGATTTGAACAAGGCTCTCCTGCACAAGTGCTGACATTTTGACCACTGAGCTAATAGGGCCTGCCCGCTTGCTCTGCGGAGATCAAGTTTGTGTCAAATGTCGTGTTTCCAACCTAGGATCTAAATGTCTCAATTAGAAGAAGCAGGGAGACCAAATACAACCACCTCAATTGTATAAGTTATATTGTGTGAACACACTCTACCATACAGATAGGACAAAATAGCATTTCATTCACAAAAAATAAAATCACATAATAAAGCTTTAAATCACCACTCAGGACTTCACACCAACCACGGCTGTCTTTTTAAATGTGGCATCTATCCCACAAGCAAACATGACCACCAGGGTTGCCCGATTTTATTTAGCAAGAACAACAAGCGGCCAGGTCTTCGAAAACAACCCAAAAGAAGCGATTAGGCCACATGAGCACACACACGCGCGGCAATTTCAAAAGGCCGATCTACAAGCTCACAATGCGATATTAATTTTGGGGTTCCTGAAATGAAAATGTTTGAGGATCACTGGTTTAAACAACATTAGGAAGCAAGTCCAAATAAACTACTACACTTTAAAACAAGCCCATAAAACCTGCAAACCGAAACTACCAATATTTACAAACGGCTGAACAGAGAGAAAAAAAAGCCCAAAGTCACTTATAATAAGCAGACATGGCAACACTAATCATGACTGAAGGCTCATTTTCAAAGGGATAAAAAGCCCTCGTTTCAGACGACACAGACTTCACAGGGACAGACATTTAATTGCCGTGCGTCGGAGCGATGCGAGGCGGCTCTTTCCTTATCCCACGTGCTAGATGGTGAAGACGAGATAACTACACCTGCACACCTTCTGCAGTGTTAAACTAGATTAATACACACCTAGATGTTTTGATGTGAAGAAATATTCCTTTTATTTACGGTACAGGTTTGGGCTAAAACAACGTGGTAACAACAATAACTTAGTATACTTCGTCGTACGGTGAATAGCGAAAATAGCAGATCTACAAGCTTACAATGCGGTGACACGTAAGCTTGCAGATCTGCTAATTTAGATTTAGTTTTTAATGTTAATATTTTTTAAAAGGGGAATTGTACCTATCATATGCCAAAAATAGGGACATCAGGTTGAAAGTGGTTAAATAGAAAATCCACCCTAAAAATAGAATTTCTGTTGTATCAATCATTTCAGCTTTAATTTGTGGAGTTGAGCAAGTCGAGCTTAACTCATTCACTGCCATTCACTGCCAACGAAGAGCACCATCTAGTAGAAAAAACACCCCCAAAAAATACTCAACTCAAGTAAATGTACTGTGCCTCAAAATTGTACTTAAGTTCTGTATCGTACGTGATTAATGTTTTTGTAGGATACGATACTTGAGACGTGCCTTGTGATTGGCTGAAACGGCGGCTATGTTCACTTGGACCGCTGTGTTGACGTCTCAAAGGTACCGAAACTGGGGGGGGATGATGACGATTCTGTCCCTATCGGAACATAACTCGGACGGCGCTGAGTCGACTGAAGCGGACTTCGTAAAGTTCAGCACGGCGATTTGCTCGCCTAAGCTCGCTCGCCTAAGTCCACTTCAAACGGCGCACCTCTGTGGCCTCCGCCGAAACAAGCGCTCCCATACATCTCGCCTCCTACGAAAACAATAATACGTGTACTGTACAGTACTGACACTAACGTTTCAAAATAACATCTGCAAATGATGTTAACGTTCAAAATATCATGTGTATACAAGCTTTCACATACGCCATCTGTATATCGTCTTGGTCGGGGTGGAAACCTCATATGTCCAAAACTGTGACTTTTCAGCGTCACACAAAATTAGCAAAAGTAACAGATCTACAAGCTCAAAATTCGAGCTTGCGGATTTGCTACTTTTGATGCTTTTGTGTGACGCTGTAGTATGATCACGTAGGGCGTTAATATACGGAAAAAACACAAACATTTAAAATATGGAGATAAGGGGTTTCTGCCCAACAACAACAGCGATATAATGTATATATCTTTATCTATCTTCTATCTCTTTCCCTTTGCTCTCACCGTATCCTCTCTCTTCTCACAGAATACTACAAAACGCCTTTAAACTGTGATGTGACCAATAAAACTGACTCTGACTCTTTGTGTAAATGTACTCAAGTTACTTTGCACCACTGACCTCAGGTAGTCTCTTCAGAATGCTGAACTTCACTTTCTCATTGGCATCACTGTTGTCCAGATCTGAGCAGAGATAGAGGGGGAGGAGGAGGAGGGGAACAAACAAGAGGTAGAGGAAAAGGGATAAAGACAAAGAAAGAGCAAGTGAGAAATTAATGGAGGGATTGGGGAAGAAAGAGACATGGAAAAGGTAGAGGGATAGAGGGGGAACAATGACACTTTAATGACAGAAATAAATCATCTGTGCGTGTGTTCTCTTTGAACTCGTGCACGTGAATGAATTAGCACTTTGAAGGTGAGCTGGGGGTTGAAAGGTCATATTTTGGGGTGTGGAGCGGCATGCATGCTGGGAAGTGAGAAGGTTAAATTTGTCTTTAAAAGACAACTAATTTGTGTGTGTGTGTGTGTGTGTGTGTGTGTGTGTGTGTGTGTGTGTGTGTGTGTGTGTGTGTGTGTGTGTGTGTGTGTGTGTGTGTGTGTGTGTGTGTGTGTGTGTGTGTGTGTGGTTTTAAAGGTACAGCTCCCACACGCACTGACTGGCACTCGCATCAAAAGATATACATATTTAGAGTTTAATTTTAGATTGATAGATATCGTATCCTTCATAGACCCTACTCCCCAGGGGAGGGGAAACCATGCATAAACCATCTCACTTCAAAGTCATAAACTTCCTCCATATATACACAAAAACACACTTTAAAAGGCATCTTTCATCTCCAAACACTAGTATATTCATTAAAATAGCCACGCTGTCGGGCAGAAACCTCTTATCTCCATATTTTAAACTCATGTTTTTCTTTTTACTTTTTTTGTAAATTAATGGCCTACTACTTGATCATACTACACTGACACACAAAAGAATCAGAAATAGCATCTAAAAGCTTGTAGGTCTGCTATTTCTTTATTTGAATCAGTTTTGTAAGTAACAGTTTTGGACAAAATGAGGTTTCCACCCGACCGGAAGGATACAGTAGTTTGTTTTGTGTTTAACCCTTTAAGACCTGAGGCCGATTCTACATGTCTCCTAAATCCCAACAGTTTTCTGAAAAACGTATGTTTCTATATCAGTGGTGCTCAATCTTTTTCATGTCAAGGACCCCCAAAATGATATGTATTTGGCCGCGGACCCCCATCAAAATATTTTGTTCCAGGGACCCCCCAGAAGCAAAGATTTGAGTTCAAAATGTTCGCTTTAAAAATATATATATTCAAAGATTTGCACACATTTTCACGATTTTTCAAAAATAGCAGATCTACAAGCTCGTAGCGCGGCACTCGGTGCCGCGCTATGAGCTTGTATATCTGCTATTTTTGAATAGCCTAAAGTGTAAAATAATGCTTTTTAGCTCAAATCTAAAAATGACACAGTTCCAGGTCTTAATGGGTTAAAAGGCAGAAGGAAGTTTCCTCAGCTATAATGAGACTAATGTCTAATGGAAGGAGAAAGCAGCTATTTTCGGCTTGTTGATCTCTGTGCCAAGTCTAGACTCAGGATGTGATCCCTTTCAAAAGAGTTAAACATTTTTGGTTTCACAGAACCTCTCAAAAGCTGTATAGTAGTAATTGCATACACCGCAATGTAAAATAATATGATATAATATTAAACGATATAATATATAATATAGATCATGCAAACAAAAAAGAACAGTGTGCAACAGTGGCTGCGGTTACATGGACAGGTATATTCCACTTATATTCGGAATGAATGAATGAATGAATTAATTCAGAATAAAAATGCTCATGTAAACACCTCAATTGGAATAGAATATTCCATTCCGGTCTGATCTGAATGAATTTTCATTCAGGTTTGGAGGGGTGGTATATACCGTTTGAATCGGTATGTACCAATCGGAATTTACCATACAAACACTTTATTCCGAATTCTCCTCTGTTTGGAATACATGCATTCTTTTGCACATGTCCTCGCTTAGTAGCCTAAACTCTCAACGTGTCGATATATTAAGCGCTGTGAGCTTGTAGATCTGCTATGTTTTATGTTTGTGGCCAAATACATATAATTGTGGGGGTCCATAACATGGTAATGTTTTCACTATCCTTCTAATGTAGCTGCCAACACAATACTGTCCAGCTGGCTCCAGCTGTCACATACTGTCGGTTTGAGACGTATATTCTCTATAAATCTTATATTATGTTCTCTCTCTCTGACGCTGTCACCATGTAATGTGGGGAGAGATACAGACAGCCTAAGACAGGAGTTCTAAAACTTTTTCGTGCCAAGGACCCCCAAATTATTTGGGCGCGGACCTCCCCCCATCTGAAAATGTTTTGTGGCAGGAACCCCTAGAAGAGAATATTTATGTAAAAATAATAATAATATTCAAAAGCTTGTATATCTGCTATTTTTGAATAGCCAAAGTATAAAATATGGTTAAAGTGGTTAAGATTATTGTGACACTATATTAACACAATTTTTTTCCGGGGACGCCCTGGTACCCCCTAAGGATCCCTGGGGGTACCCGGACCCCCCAACCAATGGCCTAAGACATAGATAGAGAGATAAAGTTGACCACCAACAAGTGACAGACAGTGAAACAGTGGGAGAGCAATAGGGCGAGACAAAGAAAACAGAGAGAAAGAGAGAGAGAAGGACAGAGAGAGTACCTTCTTCTGAACTACCAAGGAGCAGTCAATATAATACTTGTTTTTTACGAACCTGAATGCAAAAATCTATAATTATAAAGACATTATATATTGAATATCTCAAAAATACCATAACGTTTTGTAAAAAAAATAATTGAGGAGTGTGGAAGAGAGTTGAAGAAGACAGTGCAGGCAAGGTGGAATGGATGGAGGAAAAAGTCAAAGTGATTTGTGACAGAAGGGTAGCAGCAAGAGTGAGAGGGAAGATGTGTAAGACGGTAGTGAGACCAGCCATGCTGTATGGCTTGGAAAAGGTCGCACTGACGAAAAGACAAAGGAGGCGGAGCTGGAGGAGGCAGAATTGAGGATATGCTATGATTCTCAATAGAGGTGCGTTCGGAAATTGCGCACCGCAGCGCACTCGCCTATTAGTTTGTATTGGCCAGTGCGCTCAGCGCTGTATTTCCGAACGCACACTATAAGTGACCAGGACAAGATCAGAAATGACTACATTAGAGGATCAGCCCAGGTTAGAAGGTTTGGGGCATAAGACAAGAGAGGCGAGGTTGAGATGGTTTGGACATGTGCAGAGGGATGAAGGAGGGGTACATCGGGAGAAGGATGCTGAAGATGGAGCTACCAGGCAAGAGGAGAAGAGGAAGGCCAAAGAGGCCAAGATGGTTTACGGCTGCGGTGAGAGAGGACACGCATGTGGCTGGAGTGACAGAGGAAGACGCAGAAAACAGAAACGGATGAAAAGATGAGGATTTATTATATGAATTTATTCATGAAATAAGAGAGCGTACAAATGGACCCTAATGCACATGCAAAATTGGGGGTCCTTGAAATTAAAAGGTTTGAGAACCAGTGATTTAGGGCACAGCTAATGGGATCCTAACAAATAAATAAACCAATGACCGGCATGGCTCACACCATACAGGCTGCTCAATGGGCAAATATTAAATTTACTGTCTCCTAATAGGCAGCCACTACTTTATTATTACTGTATCATTCAACTTTATTGTCTCCTACTTTATTGTGCTACTTATTCATTTGCCTGGAGAGGAGCAGTGTGCTGCTTGAAACGTCGCAGCGATAAAAGATCATGGCAGCTTCATTCAGTGGGACAGTACTTTCTTTTTCCCCTTTTCCGTTGCTTTCGGGCAAAAACCTTGTATCTCCATATTTCAACTTTCTGTTTTTACTTCATCACACTACAGTGTCACACAAAAGCTGCAAAAAATAGCCGATCTACAAGCTATGCGGCGTGTTTTTGAGGTTGTAGTTCGGCAATCGTTTTATTACGTTTTCAAAGTAAAACGTGAAAATGGTTAAAGCTGCACTATGTGACTTTCCTCTTCTACCCTGGCTTTGAACCCGGTTTCCTGTGCAAGTGTTGACATTTTTTTTTACCATTGAGCTAATAGAGGCCTGCCTGCTTGCTCAGGGGAGATAAATTGGATCTTGACCATCAGGTCAGAATTTGTGTCAGATCCTGTGTATAGGTGAGACATGACCTTTGACACGATCTAAATGTCTCAATACAGGAGCAGGGAGACAAAATATAACCACCCCAATTGTATGAATTATATTGTATTAACATACTCTACCATACAGATTGGACTAAATTACATTTTATTCTTAAAAAAAAGTTACATACTTGTAGTGCCGCTTTAACCTAATAAGACCTGGAACGCATCTGTGTCACTTTAGATTTCTTTGGCTATTCAAAAATAGCAGATATACAAGCTCATAGCGCGGCACCGAGTGCCGCGCTACGAGCTTGTAGATCTGCTATTTTTGAAAAATCGTGAAAAAATATATATATATATTTTTTTTTTAAAACTGTTAGGATTTAGAATTTTTTTAAGAATGGCCTCAGGTGTTAATGGGTTAAGTGTGTCTGTGGGTTTTATAAATATTGAACCAATTCAAAGCATTAACAAGAGCTTGTGACCAAATAATAACTACATTGCATTCATTGGAACACAGTTACTTTCCACCACTGCTTTTCAGAAAATGGAGGAATAAAGAACATAAGTACATGTACTCAAGTACTGCCCTTAAAGGTAGGGCAAGTGATTTTCTTTGGTTAAAATAAGTGTTAAATAGCTCTATATTCTGATAGTACTCATTGCTATAGAGTGATTGTTCAGTAACAGGAGTCTCCTTGTCTCTCCAGCTCTTTATTAAACAGAAAATGCATTTTCGTTTCAGTTTCAGTTTCATTTCCAATTTTATCCAATCAGGATAGAGAACTCAGTCAGGATACAGATTAAAGAAGTGAAATAGGAAGTGATGACACTAAGAAATGAGCTGACAAAATGGGAACTGGAACACTATAAAAAAATTAAGCTCATAAATGGGTACTCTCTTCTGATTGGCTGAAATATTGTCACCTACCAAAAAAAATATTTTCTGTTTAATAAAGAGCTGGAGAGACGGGGAGACTCCTGTTACTGAACAAACACTCTATAGCAATGATTACTATCACAATATAGTGCTTTAACCTTTTAACAAAATGCTTTTTGTTTTAACCAAAAAATATCACTTACCCTACCTTTAAGAACAATTTTGATTGTTAATAATTAAGAGTTAGTAATTTTTGATTATTTCCAATGTTCAGTATTTTTACTTCTACTCCACTGCATCTCAGGCAAATATTGTACTTTTTACTCCACTAGAATTATTTGAAAACTTTAGTTACTACAGTAGTTACTTTGTAGATTTTGATTATTATAACAAAAAATACATTTAAACACTTCAGCCCTGTATACATTTCAGCCATTTGAAAATAGTAGATCTACAAGCTCACAATGCGTCGCATCGCCACACATTGTGAGCTTGTAGATCTGCTATTTTCAAAAGATGTTTATACATTTGAAAACTTGAAATGGGGCATTCTGCATGATGAGTGCTTTTACTTTTGGTACTTCAAGTACATTTTGATGCCAATACTTTTACACTTTTACTCAAGTACATTTTGAATTCCGGACTTTTACTTGTAACAGAGTATTTCTACAGTATTGATACTGTTACTTAACCCATTTAGACCTGGAACGCATCTGTGTCACTTTAGGTTTCTTTGGCTATTCAAAAATAGCAGATATACAAGCTCATAGCGCGGCACCGAGTGCCGCGCTATGAGCTTGTAGATCTGCTATTTTTGAATAAATCGTAAAAAAAAAAAAAAGGATTTAGAAAACATTTTAAGAATCGGACTCAGGCCTTAATGGGTTAAGTAAAACATTTGAGTACTTTTTACGACCACTGCTGAAAAGGAAGTTTTGGACATACAAGGTTTCCACTCGACAGTGACGTTTTGCAAGTGTCAGATCTAGTCCTGGGTGCCTGCACCCTGCAGGTGTTGGACAGGTCCATTATTATTCCACTGCCTCTATTTTATGATGCAACATTACAGAAAGACTCCCAGACGCTCAGTGCATTAAAAGACTCCCTGCTGTCCCCAAACCTTATGAGTGTTCAATCCACTCTCTTTCAAATGACACAAAAAAAAATGTCATATTATACCCATTATGTTGCAAAGAAATTACACCCAACTGCACTGGTCTAAAAAAACACAACATAGTATATCGTTGCTGTCAGGCAGAAACCTTGTATGTCGTTTTGTAAAGTTATGCCCCTACTTCATCATACAAGAATGCTCTACAAGCTCTCAAGTGAGCTTGTAGTTTGGCAGTTTTTGCTCATTTTTAAACATTTTGAAAGTGCAAGTGAAATTGGTTAAGTGCGTCTGTTTTTTATGAATATTAAACCCATGAAAAGTATCAAGAGCTTGTGACTAAATAACTACATCGATACCCTCTCGTTCCAGTCCCACGTCAACCAGATCACCAAAACAGCCTTTTTCCACCTCCGCAACCCGCCTTCGTCCCACACTAGCCCACACTGCTGCAGGGACACTCATCCACGCCTTCATCACATCCAGACTCCACTACTGTTATAGCCTCCTATACGGTAGTCTGGGAGGCATTGCGTCGGAGCTTGGACAGCAGGGGCGCGGCCACTGCGTTGTGATTCAAATCAACAGCCAATGAAGAAAAGGGGGCGGGATCCACATGCACTGGGTGTTGCATCTAAATAGGATCGACGGGAAGCAATTTCCCCTTGAGAAATTGCGGCCGCCATTGTTGTGTACTGCTGTTTGCCTCTTGTCGGACTTTTTAGACGAGTTGCACAGCTCTCAGACCGGTAAGAGGCGTGTCCGCTCAGATTCTGAGCGTAAGTTACATCCCGCCCACAAATACCAGGGCTCTGGCCCAGAAGTTCCTCGCCGAGCTGGCGAAAACTTCTGGGAACTCAGATTACCTATACGGTGACACACCCAAAGTTCTGAAGAAACTACAGTGTGCGCCAAACTATGCTGCCCGCCAGCTCACCAGGACCTGATCCAGAGACCACATCACCACAGTCCTCCACGACCTTCACTGGGGCTCCCAGTCAAACACAAAATACTGATCACCACCTACCGCCCTCAACAACCAAGCAACAACCCTACCTCCTTCACCGCCAAACCCTTGGGGTGACAGGGCCTTCTCAGTTGCAGCCCCCCTCCCTTTGGAACTCACTCGCAGCACACATTAAAGCCGCCCCCACCCTTGCCCTGTTCAAAGCCTCCCTCAAAACCCACCCCACACACACACACACACACACACACACACACACACACACACACACACACACACACACACACACACACACACACACACACACACACACACACACACACACACACACACACACACACCCCGAACACCTCCATCCAAGTGTTTAACGCATTGAGCTGCAGAGTTATTCAGCATCTTTTTTTTGTGTCCTCTCTGGTTTGTTTTTCACTTTGTTCTGCATGCTGCCGTTCATGTTCAGGACGTCCTCTGACCTGAAGCGGGTGGGATTATAATTCACAACCACTGTGGGTCAGCCCACTTGCATGCACGGTGATAATAGGTCTAATATAGATAGATAGATGATAGATACCTTCACTGATCCCGCATGGGGAAATTCAGGCGCCAGAGACAGCACAGCACTTTAAGTTACAGATACAGGACTTGACTTAAAAAAGTCTACGGAAAGATAATGGGAATTCATTCGCATAATGACAAAAATAAGTTGTGGGGGGAAAAGGGGTATAAAAGCAACAACAAAAAAGTACAGTAAGACACAATCACAGGAAGAATAACATCCAGATAAAAACAACCAGTTTACAAACGTGATGCAACATATACAGTCATCCTGCCCGATGCAGAGAAATTAATTAAGAAAGAAAGAAAGAGTAGTAATAACACATGCAGTATACCATGAGTCCTGCTCAGACTGGCAGCCCAAATCCAGTCTGTCGGGTTGGTTTTATGCAGTCTGAACAGGGCTAAGTAATGTAATTAAAATCTGATTTGAAAGAATCAGTTTCACATGTTTTTTTTGTTTTTTTTTGCTGTTCCCTTCAGACTGCATAAAAACTACACGTGACTTGTAATCTGTAATCTGAACAGGACACAAATCAGATGTGGGCTGCCAGTCTGAACAGAGCTATAGTCAATGCACTAAACATGCCAGTGCGCTGATCCATTAAGATGTTTTTCTGTTTGTTTGTTTTTAGAAGATTTTCTTTTCTTACAGTAATACTGTACATTATGGAGTAATATTATGTATGACCGGAGAGAATCCAATTCATTTTAATGCAGTTCACCAGAAACAAGGTAGCATTTTAGTATACGGACAAAGGATATAACTGTTTGGGATATTTTATTTATCTCAGGATTTTTCATTTCAAAATATATATTACAGAGATTTTACTTTGAAAGACAAATTGTTTAGTGTAACTGTATGATGCAGGTGCTAGTTTGTTCTGCATAATTAAAAGGACAATTTAGTTGTATTTTTCCATCACATTGCCGTGTGTGTGTGTGTGTGCAACACGGACCACGGACATGACGCAATGACAACATTGCTGTAGATAGTGGTCATGATGAGGAAAGCACCATCGTTGGTCCATATCTTTTCTCTGTCGAGACGGTAAGACAGATAGTCGCTCCCTCCCAGCCACCGATGTCGATACAGACAGCAGTTCAGATTTTATGCACCATTACATCTGGAACCAACTACCCCAAAAACTGCAGGTCTGCCACAATTCTGTTCATCTTTACTTCTTTGGTTTTTATTGCATTCAAATGTCCTTTAACCCATTAATACCTGGAACGCATCTGTGTCACTTTTAGATTTCTTTAGGCTATTCAAAAATAGCAGATATACAAGCTCATAGCGCGGCACCGAGTGCCGCGCTATGAGCTTGTAGATCTGCTATTTTTGAAAACCCGTGAAAATTATTTTTTTACATTTTTTTCCGAAAAACTGTTAGGATTTAGAAAATGTTTAGAAGCGGCCTCAGGTCTTAATGGGTTAATACTGAATTCAAATGTCCTGTTGTAGTGCGTTTCTTTTGCTTCATATTTCATGTAAAAGCACATTGAATTGCCTTGTTGCTGAAATGTTCGAGAATCCACCGCGATGCGTCCGACTTGGTCGAGGGTCTATATGAACACAATGTTTGGGGGGAGGGAAGCCGGGCGGGGGAGGGTGATATTCGTCACTGTAGGTACTCCTGCCGGCTGGGGGCGGAGCCTGTCAGCAGGGAGTGTTGGGCGGGAGGAGTAGGACGAAGGCTCTACGTCCTCCCGGTGGGGGCTCCTCACTGGCAGGTGAGCGAGTATACAACAGATACAACAGCAGTGACAACACACATAAATGTGTGTGGGGAGCAGGGACGTGCACAGATAGACTCTAGGTGGTGCTAGAGCACCTGCCCTTTTTTTTTTTTAGTTTACAGTATGTAGCCCATGGTGACATCGATCAATTCTGGATTAAAAGCTTCTAATATATTAACAATTCCCCAAAATGTGCATTGCAATTTTCTTCTATAAATCTCACACTACTAGGGCAGCTGGCGGTTCCGCGCGCCGCGCAAGGTGCCCTTTTTTTTCTACTTGAGCACCTGCCCCTCAAAATGTCTGTGCACCCCACTGGTGGGGAGGGATTAAATGGTGCAACGACTAAATTAGGGAGAAAGGATAAATAAATAAACTTGCCTTGCCTTACAGTCAGGTGTGAATGCTGAGCTCAACAGAACGAAGGATAACTATTGTTAATCCTAATGGAGATGATACCAGGCAACGCCTCCACCCTCCGACCTCCTCCTGACGGAGGAACAACGCCATCGCCTCCCGCCGAGCACGAGTCCGACCCCGCGGCCGCCCTGCAGGACGTGCTGGTCTATTCGGCCCTCGCCGCGTCTTGCGTCCTGGGCATCCCGGGGAACCTCATGGTCCTGGCGAGACTGAGCTGCCGCCTGCGCCTGCGCCGCTCCAACCTGACCCGCCGTCTGTTCTTCAGCCTGGCGCTGGCCGACCTCCTGTTCCTGCTCGGCCTGCCGCCGGCCGTGGCCGTGAGGAACCGCGCGCTGGCGCCGACGGACGAACTGTGCCAGCTCCAGGCCTATTTCTCCTTCTACTTCCTGGCGTCCGGCTTCAGCATCGTGGTGCTGATGAGCATACAGAGGTACTTCAAGGTTTGTGTGGATTTGTTTATTTGTTGGAGTTTTGAATGTTGTGTTTATTCCATTTGGTTTGAATTCCGACCGACACACAATGCGTCGCATTGTGAGCGTGTAGATGGGCCTTTTTTGAAGGACATTTTCTCTAGGAATTTTAGAGAACGTTAGTTTTGTAAACCCACAATACAGTTTTTCAGTCAGTTATCGTTTTGTAAAGCCTCATTTTCATTTCAGCTAATATTCTAGTTTTCGCCAGTGGTGGAAAAAGTACTCAAATGTTTTACTTAAGTAAAAGTACCAATACTGCAATGTAGAAGTACTCGTTACAAGTAAAAGTCCGGAATTCAAAATGTACTTGAGTGAAAGTGCAAAAGTATTGGCATCAAAATGTACTTAAAGTACCAAAAGTAAAAGTACTAAAATATTTGAAAATAGCCGATCTACAAGCTCACAACGCGTCGCGATGCGACGCGTTGTGAGCTTGTAGATCTGCTATTTTCAAATAGCCTATGTATAACATAAGGCTAAAGTGGTAAATGTATGTTTTATAATATAATAATGTATATCTGAAAAGTAATTAGTAACTTAAGATTTCAAATAATTGTAGTGGAGTAAAAGTACAATATTTGCCTCTGAGATGTAGTGGAGTAGAAGTAAAAGTATTGGAAATGGGAAATACTCAAGTAAAGTACAAATACCTCAATTTTACTTAAGTACAGTACTTAAGTAAATGTAATTAGTTACTTTCCACCACTGGTTTTCGCCATACTAGTTTTCACCATAGATGATCTGCAAGCTCACAATGCGTCACATTGCGATGGGCTAAACATGACAGACCACCGGTGTGGTCCTTTAAGTTTGTTCAGACGCCCTTATCGTTCAGGTACAGTAATGGCCTCAATGCAGAGGTGGACAGAGTACTCAACACTAGTACAAAGTCAAAATATAGTGGATACTCCTGGTCAAATATTGTTCCTCTGTCCTGTATCCATCCGTTTAATGTACTCATTCAACAGGTTCTGCATCCTCAGAAGTGGTCCGTCCTGGGACAGAGAGGAGAGCAGATGCTGCTGCTGGGACCCTGGTTTGTGGGCTTCGTCGCAGCTCTGCCCGTGGCTTTTCTAATGGGATTAGAGGAGGGTCTGGGAGCGCATGCCTGCTCCAGTCACTTTGACACCTCTCTGTTTCTGCAGGTAGGGATGTGATGATATGAAATTTCATGTCACAATTTTTGTGGCCAAAATAGTTGTGATTAAAGCTATCGTGATAATAAAAAATATGACTACATTTTGAGTAATAGCTGGTCTACAGATCTAAGATTGCAGGGAGGAGTGTAAGTGATCAAAAGGTGAGAAATGTAAAGGCTGGTGCAAGGCCGTTCAGTGACTTAAAGGGATATTTCACTTTCAAAAAAACTTTTGGTCATTTTATCATGTACTCAGGCCTCTGTGAGCCCCCCAGACAGTTTTTAAGTTGCTTGATTCAGTATTTAGATATTTGATATTCATTTTATCAGACACGCCCCCCTCCTATACAAACCCATTATAACTTCAAACTACATTTTAACCATGTTAGATTCATTGAAAACACTGTGGTTTTGGGCTGTGGTTTTCCGATACATTTTTTCATTTATTTTATTTTATTTTTTATAGCATTTATAGCATTCCTAAAAAAAACATTAAAAATAAATAAAAAAAAGTAGGGGGGCGGTATGAGTCACCAGAACCAAGGACGTGTGTTTTTGATTAATCTATCATGGTTAAAATGGAGTTTGAAGTTACAATGGGTTTGTATAGGAAGGGGGCATGTCGAGCAACTTAAAAACTGTCTGGGGGGCTCACAAAGGCCTGAGTAGACGATAAAATGACAAAAAGTTTTTTTGAAAGTGAAATAGCCCTTTAAAACAATACCATTTTACCAAATCTATTCTAAATGCCAGTGCAGTGAGGCCAGAACCTTGTAAAAACCCTATAGCTGCAGTAAAATAACCTTCATCGTCCCATCCCTATCTGCAGGTGGTCTACACCTCAGTCAGAGCGTTTGGCTACCTGGTGCTGTTGGTCTTCTACATACAGCTCATCAGAGGAGTAAAGCGCGCCGTGCTGTTCAACCCCCCGCGCATGTTCAAGCTCATCGTCCTGATCATCGTCACCGCCCTGGTGTGCGGCATCCCCGGGGTCCTGGTGCACGTGCTGACCGTGATCGCCACGTGGGCGGGATCCCAGCCCACGCTGGAGGTTCTCCACGAGCTGGAGGTTGTGGAGTACCTGTATTTCTTCAACAGCTCCCTGCATCCCTTCTTCTACTTCTTTGCTTCCGGGCGTCGGAAGGGAGGATGGGCGAGAAGCGAGAGAACGGAGACGAACAATCCAACGATGTGAGGAAAGCCGTCTCATTGCGGGGGGTTTATTGTGACATAATGCGCAACAGTGTGAACATTGAGGTAGAGACCTTATTTGTGCCATTTCAGTCATTTGTTTATGTTTAGAACAGACAGTACAGGAGCACTTGACCTATTTTCAACCTATCTTCGTAATTTATAACAGGTCCTCACTAATGCTCATTTTAAGATGGCACCATTTTTGTGTCTCAGAGCAGGGTTGTGGACAGCTCAGAAACCCGCCTACCAGTGACCCTTAACTCATTCACTGCCATGGACATCATTAACGTAATTTACGTCCAAAATCCAATTCTGCCACGGACGACGGGGGGGGCTTTTCTCAGATTTCTGTTGTTTTCTAAGTGTTTTTCAAAAAACAAGCCACATTCAAACGGCCATGGCTCTGGAATGGAGGATCGCGGCGGGCCAATTTTTTCCCACGGGACGCACGCTACTGGACCCCCGTCTGCGAGCATCGTGTTCACAGAGAATATTCCATGATTTTTCAAAGGTACAGTAAAATCGCCGTTTTTGCTGGCAAGGGTACAGTAGACGGATGAATTAATTAATTAATTCCTGGCAGTGAATGAGTTAAGGTTCTCCCATATCCCTTGAAATATAAACATTTGAGAAGAACTTGTCTATAATAAAGACAAAGTAGTATTTTGTGAGTATTTTGGACATTAGAACGGCACTGCTTTGCTCACGCACCTTATGTCTCTCACCTCAGGTACTTACCGCACCTTATGTCTCTCACCTCAGGTACTTACCGCACCTTATGTCTCACCTCAGGTACTTACCACACCAGATAGATATACTATGTGTAAATATGTAGATACATTTTTGTTTTTTTGTTGATCTCTCTCTGTCTTCCCTTTGCCCCCCATCTTCTTCTTTCCTTTCTCTTTTATGGAAATAACAAAACGATGGAGCTTGCACAAAAACAAATTTTGCCCACTGTTTTACACCTGTAAACCTGTGTGACAATAAAGTTGATTCTGATTCTACACTGTTGTTACTATTACAACTGCTGCTAATATTGATTTGTTTGCAGGTTTGTAGTAAATTGTGTGTATATTCTTTTTTGCATGTTGTCTTAAGTGTGTATATTTGTAATGTGTAATTTGTGACTTAATCTAGACAGAAATTAAGACAAATATTTAAAGAGAAAGGCAAAGTAGAGCTAATGATCAGGTCTCTTAACAAACAAAATCACTGCCATACATACAGTACACACTTCCTCCAAAAATCACACAACAACAACAGCATCATGGTGGGTAGTCGTAGTCCCAGTTGCCACATGGCCTGTCTTTCACAATGACTCAGCCAAATGCTGCTGCACATGTTCACAATTGTGCAGAAAACTGCAAGTTCATCTGTGATGATGGCATTATAATGTCAAAATTCGGGCAGACAGGGCTCTCTAAACAAAAAAAAATTAGTCGCTTTGGTACATTTCTCAGAAATCAGATCTCAGAAGTGAAATACTCAAAACTACTTGTTCGACCTCCACAACATCTAGTCCAATGATTCCCAACATGTGGGTCGGGCCCCCAAATAATCAGCAAAACAACAGTTAATATAAAATAATTAATGTTAAACAAGAACTAAGAAAGCCATGATTATTATTTTTTTCTGATTCAAGTCGGAACACAATCGATTGATCTTTAAAATAAACTTGCTCTGAAAATGCACATGGCCCACCCATTTCAATCATTTGTGTTGCCACTGCTGTTGCACCCTAGCGGCTTATTGTTTCCGTCATGTTGAGTGGGAAATGCATTTGTTACATCAGCAACGATGGCAAAGAAAGGGAACTTGGAAAGACACCTTCTCTGACAAATCCACAAATCATTTGACAAGACTTTTCCGACTGACAGTGAACTGAGAAAAAACAAACATGGAACTGAAATCTCAATCACACTGGCAGGTATTGGGAACTATACCAACCTCTACAAAGCAATGCAGCAAACCTTGTGTGTCCAAAACAGTTACTTTTCAGGCTAAAAAACATCCTCATCCTCCAAAACAAACAGTGAAAAACACCAAAATACAGTGGGCAAGGGCAATGTGTTTCTGCAGGTAAACACCACCACACTACTACTCCAGTGGCTGAAGATTGCTGGTATAGAGCTAAATTATTGGTAAAACATGTTTTATTTAGTGTCATGTAAACACAGGGCAAAGTTACATACTATGCCTTTAACTCAATGTAGTAAAATATGCCATGAATAGAATGTGCCAGAGTGAAAAGTAACTTTATAATTTGGGGTGCCGTGGATGAAAAAGCCTTAAAGCCACACAGTACAAATAAGAGATATCTCACTGGAACAGGACACTGGCAAAACATGAAAGTATCTGAAAGAACACTCACAAGGCATTGCATTGTGAGCTTGTAGATAATTATGCTATTTAAAAAAAATGAATTTTGAAAAATCTTGAAATATTTGTAATATTTTTTGAAACATTTTAACACAAAACTTGCATGGCGGTCCCTTGCATAAAGTATTTTCAAATGGGGGTCCGTAGCCAAATACATTTCTACTGTATTTGGGGGTCCTTAGAACCACTGGGTTAGATCAAAGCATCATCACCAGGTAGAAAAAAAGCCCCTATATGATGAAGATGTGGGTCGCAAATAGCAGATCTACTAGCTCACAACGCGCCGCTGTGCAACGCGTTGTTAGCATGTAGATCTGCTTTTTTTTTTTTTTGAGAAAAAGCAACACAATTGACAACACAAATCTTGCAACACAAATCTTAATGCAGTGGTTTGAGAACCACTGCATTAAACTTCAGAACAACAAACGATGACAAACTAATGACCCGTTGTCACATCACAGTAACAGAAGTGTGGGTAGTCCCAGTTGCCACATGGCCTATCTGTCACAATGACTCAGCACCATGCACAGCCAAATGCTGCTGATCTAATCTAAACACAGTTTGAGCTCCTTGTTGTTGTTTTTTTAACTGTTTATGTTACATGCTCTATTATTGCTTTTGTGAATGGACTACGGTCTATAGCCTATCAGGGGTTGGAGAGTAAATTTGGCCTCGGGCAAAAAAGATTCTAAGGCATTAGATGGCAGGCTAGAACATAATCAAAGTCTAATTTAAGAAATTATAAAACATACATTTGTGACGAAGAGAATGGATCAAAATAAAGGAGCTGTGGTGGCATAGTAAACTGTAAACACACTTTTCCCCGCTTGTAAATAATGAATTTATGGACAGACCAGGAGGAGCTGAACTCATTCTACTAATAATAATTGACTATTGGCTACTTTTATTCACAATTCACAATTATTAACCCACCTCCTCACAGACATGCAACACAACATCTCATTATTAAACTCATTGACTGCCATGGACGAGTTAACTCGTCCAATTCTGCCAGTGCCCACACTGCCAACGACCAGTTTGGACGAGTTTTTTTTTGTTAAATAAACTTTATTTATTTTTTTCACACAGAACCATGAGATGACGTGAAATCGCTGGCAGTCTGGGCCTTATTTAGTTGTATATACTCTGGCAGTTAAAGAGTTAAGCATAACTTATCATACAACGGCATCAGTGTTACAGATCTATGTTGCTGTTTGTCTTTTAGAAAGCACTTTGGGTCAACTGCTGTCGTTTTTAAAAGTGCGTAATAAATGACTTGACATGGCTGCTGCACATGTTCAGGTTTCAAGAATCATGAAGGTTTATTTGTCACTAATCACACTGGGACGAGAAGCCAAATGCAATTTTTGTGTGAGGTCCTCAAAGTACTGTACTACAATAATATACAATGACAATGATAATAAAAGAAAAACTATGATTTAAAAAATGAAAATAAGAAGCAGTATTTCTGTTGGCTACGTGTTTTAATGGACCACAATGGAAACTAACTTTGGCTTTTTTGTGACTTTATATAAATATAAATATCTAGTTATTGATTGACCTATCTAGTATCTACATCAGCATAACATAATAGACAGAAAAGTATATATATATAAAAATAAAAATAAAGTATATATATATATATATATATATATATATATATATATATATATATATACTGTATATATATATATATATATATATATATATATATATATATATATATATAAAAATAAATAAATGTATGTATGTGCAATGAGGCATAACTTAGTCATAACTGATGCATAGAAAAGGTCCATGGCCTTAATGCATACCAGACTGAGGGTCCTTGGAATGAAAAAGGTTTGGGAACGACTGGTATTAGGTGCCCAAGAGTCTTCTGAAGCGGCACTTGATGTGGGTTAGACGAAAGCATCAGGTAGAGAAAACAATCCCATACGATTAGTACATATAATATACATAGGTTGTAGGGGTGTGCCGATATATCGTCCGCGATATATCGCGATACGTTGTTTTTTTTTACAATAATAATAATCAGGCATGCAAACAGCCCCGAGGTGAAAAGGGTGACAACATCTTGTTTTTTTTCGGGTCAGGTGTCACACTATTGCCCTATTTGGATTAGCTGAAAAGCTACAAGTTTGCATGTCTGAATAATGCAAAAACAGAATTATTTGTTTGCATTTGCTTTTTTTCTCCCCCATATATTTTCATAATAAAAAAGTGCGTATCGTATCGTATCGAAATCGTATCTAAGTTGTGAGCCCAATATCGTATCGTATCGTTTCGTGAAATTAGTGTATCGGCACACCCCTAATAGGTTGTCATCATCATGTCATCGGGTCGTGGGAGACAGAGGCCATTGGTCTCTCGGTGTCTCTTTGACCTTGGTGCCGGGAGGCGAAGAAATACAGGAAGGGATTGAGGCAGCTGTTGAGGAAATAAAAACACCCCACAAACCCCAGGTTCCTGCTGAAGTCACGCACACTCCCAGAATCCATGAGAAGACCAACCACGAAAATCACACGAACCGTGACCCAAGGAACGGCACAGGCCAGGGAAGCCACGAGGATCTGAATGATGAGTTTTATCATGCGAGACGTGCTGAAAACCGCCGCGCCGCTGACTTTGCTGATGAGACGAACGTAGAAGGTCAACTGGAACAGGTAGCCAAACATTGTTACCAAGATGTAGAACGTCTCCAGGATCAGTGTAACATTATGGTCGTCCATTCCCAATTCGCTCACGCAAAAAAGATTCTCCAGAACCTGGCCTTCCAACTTGTCGGTTTTTAGTAAGAACACGATGGGTAGAGGCAAGATGGCTGCCAGCATCCATGTTCCAACTAGCAGCAGCTGCTCTCCTCTCTTGCCTAACCGGGCCCAGCTTTGGTGGTGCAGAACCTGCATGGCCGATGAATGAATGGTTTGCATTTTAGTCATTATATACTTCTGAACCTGAATATTCTTAATGTGAGCTGCACTATGAATGTATGTTAACGTTTCTGAAAGAACATGTACACCCCTGTTTGATGTTAATGTTCTAAATATCATGTATGTACACACTTTCACATACGCTATTTGTATATAACGTATATATTGCACTATTTGTTTTATTTAACCTGTGTTCTATCCCTTTGCTCTGACCTCTATCCTCTCTCTGGAGGGGGTGAAAAATCATAATTGCTTTACACCTGTAAACTTGACAAATAAAACTGATTCTGATTCTATGTGCATACAGTTCTATACAGTATGTGAGTGTGTCCACAGAAGCATGCAATGATGAAGAAAATCGCTTCGATAGTTTTCCTGTTGGAATGTGACCAACTTAAGTTGCACTTAGTCTCAGCAATTAATACTCTACCAAACTGTTCTCTCTGCACTCACAACCTCACAACTGGGAAAGCCAGATCCACAAAATGGTAATTGAGTACAATTCCACACAATTGTATGTTGTTAAAGGGCAAGACCACTTTGGTAGAGGTTTGGGTTGTGTAGTTACCTTGCCATGATGTAACTCTAAAGGTGGACAAGACGAACACAAACAAAGCTGATTCAGACAATATAGAACATCACCAAACCCAGTACTGTTTTTTTTTTGAATAAAAATGTCAACTTCCTGTTGATTTTGATATTTTTATTAAGAAGAAAACCCGGACTGGATCCGCAGATCCGGATCCGGATCTTCAAAAAGTAAAATCAACAGGAAGTTAAAATTTTTATTCAAAAAAAAAAACAGTACTGGGTTTGGTGATGTTCTATATTGTCTGAATCAGCTTTGTTTGTGTTCGTTTACGTGCTAAAAGAGTGACTTTGAGAGCTGTTTTATCGCACAATGTAAGTCAATGAGGAGCATATTTTGAATTATCAATTTCTAAACAATGGAACAATTATTTTTGATTTCTAGTCCACCTTTGGAGTTACATCATGGCAAGGTAACTACACAACCCAAACCTCTACCAAAGTGGTCTTGCCCTTTAACCAATAAAGTGTTTTTAATACTAATTAAATGGATATCCAATAGACATATTCAGTACCAGCTTCCAGTCATTCCAGTGACATAACAGCCCGGTGGGATCTTCAGACACGTACCTGGAAATATCGCTGCACGCTCATCAGCACCACGATGTTGAACCCGGAGAAAACGCAAAAGTTGAAGAAGAAAAAGTAAAACTTCAAGAGCCACGCCGTTAAATACTGCTCCCCGAGGTGGATGAAGGCCACGGCCAGCGGGAGACAGAGCAGGGAGAGGAGGTCCGACGCGGCCAGGCTGACGAACAGGCGCTCCGTCACGCTGGAGCTCCGCCGGAGTCTCACTATGACCAGGATGTTAGCGGGAACGCCCAGGACACACGCCATGGTGATGACCAACCCAGCAGAAATGTTCCATAACAGGACAGAAGTCTCAGTCATGGTGGAGTTCAACAAAAGGATCGTGATGTTGGAGCTGTTGTTCACGGTCATTTTGACGTTTGGACGAAAAACTATGTTCTGTGAAGAAATTACTATCGATCTACAATATACAGTATATATATACCTCAGATGTCTCTGTGGTATTGCTAATGAACTGGAGGATCAGAGTTTTGTCTACTCGACTCATTTAAGTAGATCAGGAGAAAGAAAGAGGGGCGGGGGGAAGAAAGGAGGAACTGAGAGAGAGAGGAAGCACTTTGTAACATTCTGCAGAAACCTCTTATCTATTTTATCTCTCATCTAAATGTGTAAATTAACGCCCTACTTGATCATACTACAGCGTCACACATGAGCATAAAAATAGCAGATCCACAAGCTTGTTGCATTGAAGTTGCACAATCGTTGCACAACCTTAAAAACCTCAAACATTCTCTGGAACATCTCTGGAGTCATATTAACCAGAACAAGGTTCAATCTACAGCCTTACAGTATGTCACGACGTCACGTAGGCCATTTACAAGCAACCACTGTAAATGTCAATACAGCAGAACGTGATTACAACACACAGATTATCTGGAAGTTAAGCAACCTTCCTTCTGAATGACACTCACAAGAGCCATGACAGTATTTTGAAAACTTTATCTTCCCCAAAATACTATGAAGGCGTCTGCAACCTTTCATTTTTCAAGCGGTAAGAAAAGGTCCTCCATGACATATCATCACTTTCGTCATGCAATGCTTTGTTTGTCACTCTCTTCCACGTGCCAATGGTTAATGCCCCGTGTGCAAGTTCAGATGGATTTGGTCAACCCACTGAGGAGAAAAATGGATTCAAGTGTGAGTGTGAGTACCTGTCATGACCCGTGACACGAAGGTGTCTGTGAGTTGCAGCAGGCCGTGGTCGACGTACTGGAGGAAGGTGTGGTGAGGGAGGCACCGCAGTCCCAGCGCCACCAGCAGGGTGTGGTAGCCTGCACACATGGATATGGAGGGTTAAGGACAGCAGCACACCACACACCTTCATATGTGTTCTCCGGTTCAAATCTGCTGCTGAGCCAATCAAATTAATGCTATGAGAAACTGACCCGGAACAGGAAAATGTATATGCCACCAGAGTCTATTGTGTATATATGTGTGTGTGTGTGTGTGTGTGTGTGTGTGTGTGTGTGTGTGTGTGTGTGTGTGTGTGCGCGCCCGTCCTACCTGGAGGGAGAGGCAGACAGAGTCCCTTGGTGGCTTCCAGGATACGACACATCAGATGAAACACAGCCCACTCTGCAGGAGTGCCCTGCTGAGCGCTGGATGGGCACATTATGATGACACATTAATGTTCACACTAAAACATGTGTGTACAGTATGTATGTGCAGTATGTAGGCTCTACTCACAAACACAGCACACGAGGACCCAGGTTGTACTTCTGCCACACTGACTCCAGTATGTGTCTGATGAGCTCCAGCTAAACACAAACAAACACGTCTGTATTAATTGACATGAGAGGGACATCATCAACCTTAAAGGATCAGGATGGAGAACTCAGTCAGGATAAAGATTAAACAAGTGAAATTGGAAGTGACGACACAAAGACATGAGCAGACAACGTCGAAAGTGAAACACTATAAAACTGGTGTGTACTCTCTCCTGTAAAGAAATGCATTTTCTTTTTACTAAACAGCTGGAGAGACGGGGGAGACCCCTTTTACTGAACAAACAATGATTATTATCGGAATATAGTGCTATAGCCTTTTCACACACAAAACAGAACACCTTTTTTTAAACTAAGAAACATCCCTTTTCAATTTCAATTAAATGGAAATTGAAAGTGACGTTTCTTAGTTTAAAAATGTAACATTTTGGTTAGTCTTAGATTTGTTATGATTGTTGGGGCTTTTCTGCCTTTATTGTATAGTAACAGTGAAGAGTGACAGGAAACAGGGAGAGAGAGAGAAAGGGAGTGACACGTAGCAAAGGCCGTCGGGCGAGGGAACCGAACCAGCAACTTGCTGTCGCATTTGAGCCTATATGTGGTATGCGCCTTAACCACTATAGGCCATCAGCGCGCCACATTTTGTACAGTCTGAGGTTCAATTATTTTGACAGTGCTGCCCTTCATAAAGTGTTTGTGTTAAAGACAACACAAACACACAAAGATAACTAAACAGAAATGTGTCGGTGCATATTTCAGTCTCATGTTTACAAAAAGGGTCAAAGGTCACAGATGAGACGATTGATTTGGGGGAATAACATAACTCACATATTAATCTTTTGGTGCCAGTCAAGTATATTCGACAGGATGTTTTTGTTTTGGAAGCCGGGCATTGTGTATTGTTTCTTTATTAAGACAGACAGCTAGCACAGCCGAGAGGGGAGGCACGCAGGGACGTCTTGTGATTCGATAGGAAAGTGGTTCTCAAACTTTTTTTTATTTCAAGGACCCCCACAGCTCTAATGCTGCGTTCACATGGGCAGAAACAATAAAGATACAAAGATACAAAAATACACAGCATATTTGTGGCTTTGTATCTGTGTCGCTCAACACGGCCGGTGACGTCATCAGGCGCTGCGTCATCGGAGCACACCGGCTGCCGGGTTATCCACAGTGGTGGAAAGTAACTAAGTACAGTACATGTACTCAAGTACTGTACTTAAGTACAATTTTGAGGTATTTTTACTTTACTGGAGTATTTCCAATTTTCAGTACTTTTACTTCTACTCCACTACATCTCAGAGGCAAATTATTGTACTTTTACTCCACTACAATTATTTGAAAACTTTAGTTATTAGTTACTTTGTAGATTTTGATTATTATTACAAAACCACTTCAGCCCTACATACATTTTGGATAGCCGATCTACAAGCTCGTGACGCATTGTGAGCTTGTAGATCTGCTATTTCCTAAAGATTGTTATGCATTTTATACATTTGAAAACTTTTTGTGAAATGGAAAATTCTGCATAATGAGTACTTTCTACTTTTGGTACTTTTGGTAAAAAAGTACATTTTGATACGAATACTCTTGTACTTTTACTCAAGTAAATTTTGAATTCCAAACTTTTTCTTCTAACAGAGTTTTTCTACATTGCAGTATTGATACTTTTACTTAAGTAAAACATTTGAGTACTTTTTTCACCACTGCACCTACGTAGATCGACTGCGGTGTGACAGCAGAGCTGACACAGCAAAGCTCAAGACCCTGAAGCTAGACAGACAGACCATCAAAGTGCAATTATTTGTTTGAGAAGGAAGCCGAGAGGAAAAACACTGCAGCCACTTGCAGTGTTTAATGACTACGTTGCTGTCGGTAGAAACCTTTCACGTCCAAAACTGTTGACTTACAAATACAAAACAGAAAAAGTTGAGATATGGAGATACCAGATTGTATTGCACAGCTCTTCCACTTTCACTTCCTAATTTATGTTCCACAGAACAAGAGCAGTGTGGCTGATTACACCAATGGCACCACACACACACACACACACACACACACACACACACACACACACACACATCATCATCTAACCACATGCATCATTTCATTACACTGGAAGCCCAACCAACCAGCTGCATGCACGCACACACGCACACACACACACACACACACACACACGCGCGCGTGCGCGCACACGCATGCACACACACACACAGACACACTCCCATGTGCGTACACTGTACAAATACACTAGCATACAGGCACACACAATCTACTCAAAAACTGTGTTCGCACACAAGTGCATACACACCTACACACACACACACACACACACACACACCTGACCTGACTACACCCTCATCCCTGTGGAGAAAAACAGGATGTGCGTCCAATCCACTTCCTGGAAGTTCCTGGTATTTCAGAACCCCCCCCCCCCCCCCCCCCAAACTGCTGTCTAATATCAAGTGTCCTGTGGCGACCCCATCATGGCAAACTCTACTCATCTCAATGCTAATTCACTTTTAATAAAAAATGTAAATCTGCCTAGGGATGGTGTACTTGTTTTTGGTATCTATTTCAGACAGATTAAACAGACGGTAAGACTGTATATTAAGGTCGGGTCTATAATGCTTTATAAGCATTTATAATGTATTATAATGCACGTATAAGGCATTACAAAACTCGTCATAAATGTTTATAATTATGCATAACAACTTATAACAAGGTTTATGAAGTATTATAAGTGCTGGTCATAACGCATTAGAAGCTCAGCAGAACAGCACATCCACATGTCTTTGTTATAAGTTGTCATGCATAATTATAAACATTTATTTAACGAGTGTTATGAAGCCTTACAAGTGCATTGCAATGCATTACAAGTGTGATTATAATGCATTATAGACACGACCTTTAAGTAAAGTGTTACCTGGTAGTTATAATGTGCTGTTCCACAAGTAAGTTGTTATGCATAATTATAAACATTTATAATGTGTTATGAAGCCTTATAAGTGCATTGTAATGCATTATAAATACTGTTATAAATTTGCATTATAGACCCAACCTTAACACATTGAATGCCAATCGCGTAGATCTACGCGAACCTATTTAAAGCCGCAGCGTGCCAATCGCGTAGATCTACGCGAACCGCCGATTCCCATTGAAATTTCCCCAGGTGCACTTTCCGATTTTTTTTGATCCATTTCCGTTTCCGGTTTCCGGTCGGAAACAGAATTATTCGGGTTCCGGTTTTTTCGATCGTATCCGCTTCCTGTCTGGGATCCTGTTTAAAACTCGATTTTCTCGGTTGTTGTTTTTCTCCTCGTTGATCACTGTTTAGCGTTGATCCGCTGTATCTTCAAGATGGCGGCTCGGATTTGGAAACTGGTTTCGCTGGCCGTTTCTCACAGATCCGCTGTGTGTTTAGAACCAAATGAACGCGCACTTTTAACTTATTTAGCGAGGTCTGTGGCGACATGAAAAAACCAAAAAAACAACAATAAAACGCTGGCACTGGTGAGTACATTATGATATTAAACTCTGGCATGGAATGTGTTAATATACAGTCTTGCCAAAGAGACTAAAGACCCTGCAAAAGACCTTTTACAAAGCAGCCATTTGGGACATGGAATGTATATGTATTTGCACACGGTCCCCCCCGTCCCCCCCCCATCTGAAAGGACATTGTGCCAGAGACCCCCCAATACAAGATGTGTGTTAGAGCAGATCTACAAGTTCATAAAGCGTTGCATCACGACACAACGACACATTGTGAGCTTGTAGATCGGCTAAGTTCAAATAGCCAATGTATATGGTTAAAGTGATTGTTGTGTTCCATTTAGGTCAAACAGGGAGGGAGGGGGCTTGAGAGTGTACAAACATGGTTCCATTTGTACACTCAAGAGTTATGGGGGTCCGTGTATGTCAAACTGGGGGTCTTGGAAATGAAAAGGTTTGAGAACCATATGGTTTTAGAGCATAATGGGGACATACAGTAGTTAACAATAGATGCCACTTCCCTGCCTCTATACTCACAGTGTAGCGGTCAGGAATGTTGGCCAGGAACCAGGTGTCTGGCCTCGCTGGGTACAAATGTTACGCAACCCGTCCATTTATCCCCACATATTAACGGGGAACGGACAGTCCACTTCATTTAATGAAAACAAAAAAGAACAGCTTATGTAACAGAGTCTAAAAATACAAAGGGCATCAACTACAGACTCGGAGGGCCCATGCATCTCACCTCCGCACAAACCAGTATTTTTTTTGCTTCTGCTGGCTGTTTTACCATGATAATGACCACCTGGAGCTCACAGCTTTCTTTAAGTGCTTGTCCCAGCACTTCTCTCTTACAGGATCTTTCTAGGATCAAAGGGATTGTCTTTTAAGCTGGACTCACACATAAGGATTTTTTTTTATTATCGTAAAACAATATTTAAATCTGGTAGCATCACACACAAGACCAGAGGATGATCTTATAAGATTCTCTCATCAGGTTATCTTAAACATGCACACACTACACGATTTTAAAACAATGAGGCATCACACACTACAGGATTCTATTCAGATTCTCAGGGTTGTCCGAAGTAGGGAAAATTGATGGGGCCGCCCCGACTGTCCTGTGAGCAACTCGGGAGGCTTAAGATTGGATCTTTGAACCGCTCACACTAGAGAATAATTATGCTCCCAATCTAGGCTGAGGTACGGCAAATAGGATATTTGAATGAGTAGGCTACAAATAAGTATGGAATTGTCACTGAAGTCAGTACGGTTCAACAGCTTTTATTTAATATCAAAACAACAAAATGTGTATGCAGATTCAAATACACTGCCTTTACTACAGCAATTGCAAACAACCTTTATAATTGTTTTAGTTGCCTTAGGTTCAAGATTACATAACTTATATGCTATTGGCTGTTTGTGTTCTTTTTGGAAATAATGGAAATCCGCTTATATAGGATAATAACAAAATGTCCCAAAAATATAAAAAGCTACTCCAATGGAAAGGCTATCATACATTAATTTACTTATAATAATGACCCTATAAGTTTATGTTGTTTATAGTATAAACAATTTAGTATAGGTAAGGTTTTGCCCACTGAAATGGTACCAATATCTGGTCTGGCCCAAGGACTAGCTGTTTTACTCATGATGCAATTTCTCTTTCATAACAGATACATGCGCCAGATAATCCCCACATACAACAAACACCCAGAGAGGAAGTAGCCTAATACATTATTATTAACCCATTAACTGCCAGAGGTATTTTCATATTTTTTTAGCCAGTGCCAGAGATTTTTCATTGGAAAAAAGAAATGTACTCAGGAGCCGAGATACATAATTTTTAAGTTTTAAGTTAACAAGGAAGTGGATAGGAGTCTAGATCTTCGAAAAATCATATCTCCTTGGTCTTTGGGTCAAATTGAAAAAAAATATATATATTTATATATATATTTTATTTATTTTTTGTTCACGTAGATCTACGCGATTGGCACGTGGCGGCTTTAAATAGGTTCGCGTAGATCTACGTGATTGGCAGTGAATCAGTTAAAAGGGCGTCGCCAAGTTGAAGTTAGAATGATCCGGTGGGACAGCAGGGGTCGCCTCACGGATGGATGCGTTGTGAGCTTGTAGATCTGCTATTTTCGACGACGGAGCATAACATAACACTCTGCTCTGCTCTGTAAAAATCAGAGCCACGCACGGCTCTGGTTGAAAAGAAATGTAGCAAACTTATTCCTTCAGTTCATTGAACTTGAAATAACTCACAAAATGATTGTTTAAGCCTATGCTATCTATGTTCAACAACAACCACAGTTATGTCCATCCTTCGGTCGTTACAAGATGCCTTATGATTACATGCTCTAACAGCAGGCTATGAAATACATGATCAACTTCACTCCATCGCGAGTCGCGAAACCCGCAACCCGTTTAGTTATTAATGCCACACGTTTGCACCTTTTTTTGGATAAGCATGAGATAAAGTTGAATAAGAAACATGACCGCAAGAGCTACTGTAGTGTCCTACCAAACTGTGGACGTACTCTGCAATAGGAAGGACTGCTACTGTGCCCTGCCTGGACGTCACAACACGTCTCCAATCTAACGTGTTAAACAAACTACATTAATAAACTCACCAATAGTAAGTAAAGTATTTACACACTGTAATTGTCATCATTGAGCATAGAGCCATGTTTTTTTTTTCTGCTTTATTGAGACCTGAAGCCGATTCTACATGTCTCCTAAATCTCAACTGTTTTCTGAAAAACGTATGTTTCTATATCAGTGGTTCTCAATCTTTTTCATGTCAAGGACCCCCAAAATTATATGTATTTGGCCGCGGACCCCCATCAAAATATTTAGTTCCAGGGACCCCCCAGAAGCAACGATTTGAGTTAAACATTTTCGCTTTAAAAATATATATATATTCACAGATTTGCACACATTTTCACGATTTTTCTAAAATAGTAGATCTACAAGCTCATAGCGCGGCACTCGGTGCCGCGCTATGAGCTTGTAGATCTGCTATTTTTGAATAGCCCAAAGTGTAAAATAATGCTTTTTAGCTCAAATCTAAAAATGACAAAGTTCCAGGTCTTTTTTATATAAAAAATAATATCAGAGTATAATCGACGTTGATGTACAGTGGTCGAATAGTGGTTTGATAGTCGAATATTCGACGATTCTGTGAAAGCCCTAGTTTTGGAGTATGTTCCCACTAAGTCACCCCTTCAGGTCACTCGGTGCTGGATCTGCCGAGGGTGAGCGTGAGGTGAGCTGTGATTGGTCTAGGCTACTTTTGTTCGAACTGCGACTGGTGTAGCAGTTGTCAGCTGAGCTGTATACTTCGCTGTGATTGTTGGTCTACATTTGTGGGGGCATACATGTATGTACTATGCATACTGACCTACCTACCAGGCTGCTGCTAGTGTGTGTCGTGCGTGCTTGTGCTTGCGTGTACCTCATTCATACACACACGCACGCACGCACGCACACACACACACACACACACACACACGTACAGTCACTTGTAGAAGCGGCTAGCACCGATTAAAAACTCAACCATTGCAAAGACACAGACGAACACAGCAGTAGCATTCCTCTGGTGGCTTCTTATTAGACCAGCAAACCGGAATCAGCAGTTTGTCTTAATGAGCCTGGATCTCTCTGATGCTCTCTCTCTCTCTCTCTCTCTCTCTTGACAAGAAAAACACTCCTACAACCTCTCTGCCTACAGTATGTGAGAGAAGTTTTTCCGCTGCGTAATTAAAATACTTCATCCCTTTTGCACTCCGCATACTGTTCCCCCCCCCGCTCTCAAATAATTCCTATTGAGCTGTAACGAGCTGTTTCTCTCTCTCTCTCTCTCTCTCTCTCTCTCTCTCTCTCTCTCTCTCTCTCTCCTCTATCTGACTTTGCTGGGTTGTTATGAAAGGAATGCGACAGGGAGAGGAAATAAATAACAATGACGATAATGTTCGCGGCGAGTGCAATCTATCAAGGGCAGAAGTTTCCCCAACTTAAGTAATAACGCGCCTCTCCTTCCCAATCCCCACCCCTGGTCCACACACACACACACACACACACACACACACGCACAACCAAAGCCCCACTCCCCTGTGTCAGCGCACCGTCATTAGTCTCAATAAGCGCCGACAGGCGGGGAGAGAGGATGATCATCACCACCGCTTGTGTTGAGCGGTGGCTCTGAAAGTGGGGGTCCCTTGAGGGGGTTCCAGGGGGTCCCAGGCAAAATGTGATAATATAGCGTCAAAATCACCACGTTAACCCTATTTTATACTGAGGCTGTTTTAGAAAAAGTTTGAAACTATTTGAATATAAATCTTTTCTTATGGGGGTTCCTTTTTTTCAGATGGGGGCCCGCTATCAAATACATAAATACATTTGGGGGTCCTTGACATGAGGACGGATTAGTCACCCTGATGCACTGAACAAGTGCTCTTAACCCATTAAGTGCCAGAGGTTTTTTAAAACAGGGTACAGCCAGTAAATCTTCGGATCACGTTATCTTGGGTTCTGGACGTTTCCCCCCCCCAAAAAAATAATAATATATATATATATATATATATATATATTTATTTTAAAGACGGATCTATCCGTCTTTGACGGTTAACGGGTGGATTTTAAAAGACGGATATATTCGTCTTTGGCGGTGAATGTGTCAAAATCCATTAAATGTGTGCTGCGCTGCGAGCTTGTTCATCTGCTATTTTTGAATATTTAAAAAAAATATTTGCATTTTTTTTTACACAAATCTTCTGTTCTAGGGGTCTCCTGACACAAAACATTTTCATATGGGGGTCCGTGAGGCCAAATACATATCATTTTGGGGGTCCTTGGCACGAGAACCACTGATTAAGAAGGCATTTGTAGAATCGGCCTCAGGTCTTAATGGGTTAAAGGAGGAGGGGGTCCCACAACGATTTTTTGACTCTCTGGGTTAAATGAACGCTCAGGATTTGACTGTGTAGGATGTCTCTGGTGATAACAGCACTTATAGATTTTTTTATTTTTTTTTACCATTAACACATTAACCGCCAAGAACGTAGTCCTACGGTCCGTTAAATCCAACTGTTAAGCGCCGAGACCGTAGCCCTACGGTCCACGGTCTTTTCGCGCTATTCACTTCCGGGTTCACTTTCGGATTTTTTTTTATCCACTTCCGTTTCCGGTTTGATGACCGGAAATAGAATTATTTGGGATCCGGTTTTGACGATCACGTCCGCTCTCGTTCTACAGACGAAACTGAAACTCAATTCTCTTCCTGTAGTTTTTTCTCCTCGCATTTCACTGTTTAACGTAATCCGCTCTAACTACAACATGGATGCCCCGTTTGACACGTGGTCTTCACTGGGAGATACAGGGAGATCTCGCGGATGTAAACAGACCTTGTACGGCTCAATCTTAAGGATTTTAACAAGATCTATGGCGACATGAAAAAAACTAAAAAACAACAAAAACACCTTGGCACTGGTGAGTACATTATGAGATTAACCTCTGGCGGTCGATGTGTTAATAGCCAACGCTAAAATCTAAAATGCTTTCCCGGTTTTAATGGGTTAATAGGATATTTGTGCGCGCACACACACACACACACACACACACACACACACACACACACACACACACACACACACACACACACACACACACACACACACACACACACACACACACACACACACACACACACACACACACACGGCTATTAGTCTCAATAAGGCAGATATGCTCTCCGTTCGAGGGAAGTGAAAACAACGGAGAGATTTTCTGCAACACAGCTACTTTCACATAACTTTAAACTTTAACTCACTCTCTGGATTGTCCATACACAAACACACACACACATGCATTAAACTAATTTTAGGACAGTGAGTTCATTAATGCCATTTTACCCATTTATTTCCCCTCTATAGCAGCAGTTATCAGACACAGGAGTAGTGTGGTGGTGTTTACCTGCAGAAACACACTGCCCTCTCACTGTGTTTTCATTGTTTGTTTTGGTGGACAGGGATGTTTCTGGTCCACCAAAACAAACAGTGCGCGTGCGTGCGTTCCGTGCGTGTGCATGCGTGTGCGTTTTTTTCCCGGGTTTGTTTTTAAAAACTTTATTTTGGTTAATTCGGTACAAAATATTTACTCCATGAAGTGTAGATGTCTGAGGTTTTTTCCTTTTCTTTTTTCTTCATCCCAAAAGTGGGGGGGGGGGATATCCCTGAGTCCCTGATAACTGAGTATGTTCAAACCCCCCGGCCCCCCGCCCCCCCCCCCCCTGCGTCCCTGATCTGGCATAGCTTCAACCCCAAAACGTAAATTAAAAATCAATTCTCATTTTAAAATGTTTCTCAATCAGTTTTATCTAAATTATTTTCATTCACAACAGTCATATTGTTTAACAACCAAGTCTAGCCCTACTTCTTTCCAACAGCTCAAACGACAAAATATATAATACCAGAGAGGGTTGCTTGTACAAATTCTTGAATATGACTGAAGACATGATAATGTTTACTGTGATTATGGTAAGCTTACATTTCATATCACACACACACCATAGTTTTTTTTTTAATATAGATTTTTTGGAAATTGCTTATCGATTTTGAATCGTTGATAACAAGAATCGCGATTTTTACATGAATAGATTTTTCCCAACTTACAATACTTACTAGGGGTGTGCCTAATTTCACGAAACGATACGATACGATATTGGGCACACAACTTCGATACGATTTCGATACGATACGATACGCACTTTTTTATTATGAAAATATATGGTGGAGAAAAAAAGCAAATATGCAAACAAATATTTCTGTTTTTGCATTATTCAGACATGCAAACTTGTAGCTTTTCAGCTTCCACTAGCCGTTTTGAATCCAAATAGGGCAATAGTGTGACACCTGACCCGAAAAAAAACAACATGTTGTCACCCTTTTCACCTCGGGGCTGTTTGCATGCCTGATTATTATTATTGTAAAAAAAATTAAACGATATTCTTTCCCCCCAAAACGATACATATCGTCATGAAAACGTATCGCGATATATCGCGGGACAATATATCGGCACACCCCTAATACTTACGATGTCCATTTCTAAAATTCTACTATTCTCACAAGCATAGTAATACAAGTATACACACACGCACACACGCACACACGCACACACGCATACACACACACACACACACAGTACCTACCAGCTTAGCTACGTAGCTGAGCACCAGTGAATCGATCCTCTTCTTCCCCAGTCGAGGTAGATGTCTGTTAACATGCTCTCTGAGCTTATCAACCATCTGCAAACAAAACACACACATCACACACGCTGTTAGTGACTCTGTGTGTGTGTGTGTGTGTGTGTGTGTGTGTGTGTGTGTGTGTGTGTGTGTGTGTGTGTGTGTGTGTGTGTGAGAATGTGTGTGTGTGTGTGTGTGTGTGTGTGTGTGTGTGTGTGTGTGTGTGTGTGTGTGTGTGTGTGTGTGTGTGTGTGTGTGTGTGTGTGTGTGTGTGTGTGAATGTGTGAAGACAGAGAATAATATGAAGATTGGTTGAAAATGGGTGAAGTCGTCCTTTAAGTAAAAGTAGCAGTACCACAATGTTGAAATAGAAGTTACAAGTAACCTGCATTAGTCCTGCACATATTTTTTTGACTTGAGTAAAAGTACAAAGATACTGGCAAAAAAATATACTTAAAGGCTTCATGACATTCAGTTTTACCACACATTAAAAGTCTTTGTCATGGTCCTTCAAACTTGTATAAAAAGTTTTAACTAAAAATTCCACTCCAGTGATCCATGGCAGGTGTTTTTCTCTCACATTTCTAAAGCTTTTTGAACTGCAATGAAAAAAGAAATCTTTTCCTGCGGGTGTCGCTGTTGAGGGATTTTGCCTGTCAATCATCGACTCTGCTCCGCCCCCCCCCAAAGGAATGGATAGGGGAGGGGAGGGGCGAGGAGGAGAGTGGGTGGGATTAATGGCCTATGACTTCACACTCCAGATTACTTTTCAGCCTAATTATTCAGAAAAAAGTTCAGATTTTTGGGGTGTAATTGAGGTCATAAAACCCCCCAAAATTTTTTTAAAAAAAAGTGAAAATGAATGTCATAGAACCTTTAAAGTATCAAAAGTAAAAGTACTCATTATGCATTATGTCCCCATTTCACAATTCCCCCCCCCCCCCCCCCCCGTTTTCAAAATGTGTCAAACTCTTTCGAAATATGATACGCAAATCTTGTTTGGGGGTCCCCGGTACAAATTATTTTTCAGAAGGGGGTCCGTATACATTTGATGGGTCCCTGACACAAAGTTTGAGAACCACAGCTCTATAGAAAGGCATCTATAGAGCAGCCGAAGTCTGACGTAATGTACGGCTACCTGGGTCGCGTCATCTAAGAACTGTGTTGAAGCATCAACTGACGGCGAGAAAACGCCAGAAACAGACCGTCTCAAATATGAGTGACTGACTATAAACGATACAGAGCCACCTCCCTGACAATTAGTGCCGGGACAATTTGTTTATTTTTGGACCACAATTCTTATATGAGACGATTCTAAGATGACCCAATGTTATTCTCCATAGAGAAATGACTTCTGTGACCCAGGGGCTGAACGAGTGACGTCAGGACCTCTGTACTATATTCACATGAGCAGCGCAGAGCGATGCCATTGAACCAAGCAGGCAGTGTGTCACTCCCCATGTGCAACGCCCTTTACTTGGCATTAGTGTGTGTTTTGTATTAATATGTGTATGTGTTAATATGTCAATTGATGTGTGTTCGTGCGCCGTGTTTGTATCTGACGACCAGGAATTTCATGCGAGTTTGTGAACGAGTATGAGGGAGAGAAAGTCACTGAAATCGTATTAGTGCGTGTGTGACTTTTATATGAGATAGATGGAAAAGGGTGTGTGTGTGTGTGTGTGTGTGTGTGTGTGTGTGTGTGTGTGTGTGTGTGTGTGTGTGTGTGTGTGTGTGTGTGTGTGTGTGTGTGTGTGTGTGTGTGTGTGTGTGTGTGTGTGTGTGTGTGTGTGTGTGTGTGTACTGCAGCACACTTTGGTGTGCACTCTCAGTAGGGTCAGCTAAAGTTCACTTCACAAGTTTTCCCTCGACTACACTGTCCCAAATTATAGTCTAACAGCGTGAGGAGAGAAGAGGAATGAAGGAGAGAGGAGAGAGGAGAAGAGAGGAGCTGGGCGGAGAGGAGAGATGAGAAGATGAGGAGATGAGAGGAGAGATGATGAGAGGAGAATGGAGGAGAGGAGAGGAGAGGAGAGGAGAGGAGAGGAGAGGAGAGGAGAGGAGAGGAGAGGAGAGGAGAGGAGAGGAGAGGAGAGGAGAGGAGAGGAGAGAAGCGTGAATGAATGGATGAAAAGCTTTAAGAGGAGAAGGGACGAGACGGGCGGAGAAGAGAGGAGAGCAAGAGGAGGAGGAGGTAGAGCAGGAGGAGGAAACAGAGTACAGCAGAGCAGATCTGTGATAGCAGTGAGCAGTGTTCTGACCTGCTATCCTACTGGGAGGAGAGAGAGAGAGAGAGAGAGAGAGAGAGAGAGAACGCAGGAAGGAAGGATGGAGAAGGAGAGAGATAAGGAGGGAGGTGTGGGGAGAGAAAGAAGTAATGAAGAAGACAAAAAGAGGCAGAGTGATAAAAAAAGAAAGGGTGGCGTCAAGGGATGAGCGGGAGTCTCAGGTGAGGAGCGAGAGAGGGAGGAGGAGGAGGAGGAGGAGGAGGAGGAGGAGGAGGAGGAGGAGGAGGAGGAGGAGGAGGAGGAGGAGGGGGGTGACTCAAGAGGGATGAAGGAGATAAAGAGGTGACAGGATGAAGGAAGAAGGTAAGGCGACAAGGAGTGAAGGAGAGGACCAATAGGAAGGAAAGGAAGTAGGGAATGAGCCAAAAAGGCGGCATGGGGGGGGGGGGGGGGATGACAGAGAAGTGAGGATGGAGGACAGGATGAAGTGATGAGAGGAGACGGACGACAGGAAGATGAATGGAGGGAACATTGAACGCCCAACCAAGACCAAAAGACAGAGGGGGAAAGAAGAGGGGGGAATGACCGAGAGAGAGACAGTGAGAGAGACAGTGAGACAGTGAGAGAGAGACAATGAGAGACACAGAGAGAGAGACACAGTGAGAGAGAGAGAGAGAGAGAGAGAGAGGTCTTGGTTGGTCTAAGAATAGCACACACCCTTACAGGTCTGTAGTTTGTATTTTATTTCAACGATCTCTGAGTTAACCCATAAGGTTTTTTTTTTTAAACTTATGTTGCTATGTCAGTGGTTCTCAAACTTTTTCATGTGAAGGACCCCAAAATGTATATGTATTTGGCCGCGGACCCCCATCTCAAAATATTTTGTTCCAGGGACCCCCAGAAGCAAAGATTTGAGTTACAAATCTTCGCTATCTAATTCAAAGATTTAAGATTTAAAATAGCAGATATACAAGCTCATAGCGCGGCACTCGGTGCCGCGCTATGAGCTTGTATATCTGCTATTTTGGAATAGCCAAAGTGTAAAATAATGTTTTTTAGCTCAAATCAAAAAATGACACTGAAAATGCGTTCCAAGGTCTTAAATGAGCATTGTGTCATCTTTTTATTTGTTTTGAGTGCTGTGGGAGAATCAGCCATGCATGCAGCAACACAGCATGCAGGTGCGAGGACGTGCATGTGGACGTGCATGTGGACGTGCATGTGGACGTGCATGTGGACGTGCATGTGGACGTGCACGTGGACGTGCACGTGGACGTGCATGTGGACGTGCATGTGGGCCTTCTGGTCCTATTTGTTACCGTTGACTCATCCAAAGGGTACACAGTCAAATCCCCAGCGTTTAAAAAGCTGCGATCCGTAACTTTTCATGTCAGACTGGGGGTCGGAACCACCAGGGGGGGGTCCCCAAATTATTTTGGGGCGGTCCCCAGATATTAGCTTCATGTGCAACATTGTTTTCTCACTCAACTTTAAACAAGCCAACATACATACAGTATAAGTGTGACAATTTAAGGACTTTTAAGACCTTTTTAATACCAAATTGGCCAAATTGTCAAATATTACATAAGAAAGAGGAAAACTTCGTGAAAATAGCCGAACTACAAGCTCAACGCCTTGCAGTGCGAGGCGTTGAGCTTGTAGATCGGCTATTTTTACAATATTATATTTATCAGTGGAACCGAGTCAAACTAAATGTAATGCCTACAATTCCAAGTCGGGAGTGGGGGGTCCCCAGTTCAAATATGATTATTTTGGGGGGGGTTGCGGCTTGAAAAGTTTGGTAACACTTGTCCTACAGTACCATGGGATTCAAACCCAGGTCTGTTGGCCCGGCCCACAGGCTGGGAATGGACCACACAGTCTTTGGGACCCAGAAGGACCCTAAGAGTTCAAAGCAGACCCCTGTCATGTCTCCATTCTCAGTTTCCTGTCTCCCTAAACTCTGACAAAGCCAAAAATTACCAAAAGATTCATAATCTTAAAAGGCTATGGGGCAAAGATCCAGATCCACACACACACACACACACACACAAACCTCGGATTCACTCTCTGAAATGCACACGCACACAACCTTGGATTTATTCTGAATGCACACACACAACTCTTCGATTCACTCTGAAATACACACACTCACACAACATTGAATTCACTCAGACATACAAATCCTCAGAATCAGTCGGGGAGGAAACACACACACACACACACACACACACACACACACACACACACACACACACACACACACACACACACACACACACACACACACACACACACACACACACACACACACACACACACAAATCCTCAGTGTTCATTTATGCATTTGTACAGAGCTTGACTCTGAAATCCATATTTCATGTCCTACGGGTTTGGACCTAGGTCTGCTGTAAGAGAGAACATATTTCTACCTCTCTTCCGAGACAGAATCTCTGAGGCAGGTACTATACTTTCTGGAGATACAACGCAAGAGTGCGGTCTAGCCAACACCAACTCAGGACCACTGAATCGCTGCCCTCCACATTCTCCTGTCTAGCATCAGGTTCTTGAGCTCTGCAGCGTTGTTAGCTAAGCTGTCGCGCCGCAATGTGTCTACGTAGGTAGTGCACATCTCTCCTTTCCTAGCTGTGCCCTGGGTTGGCTCCCACAGTGTCAGTTTACTTGCCACTAGTTCCGGGTGCCTGACGCTGTGCCCTGTCAGCCTCATCCTTCTCTTTCTGACCTTGTCTGTGACCCGGCCGGTGGCCCCCGTACAGGACCACGTTTCTGATGTGGTCCACCCATGTGACACCTAGTGCCATTCGTAGAATTCTTTAGAAGACTCCCATCCAGGGCCTTTTCCTGTTGTGCACCGAGCGTCCATGTCTCGGCCCCATACAGCAACACTGACTTCACTCTAGCTACGAACCAGCCGCATCGTGAGGTCATCTCCGATGTCTGATTTGCACACTCTCCTCATCCCACGCAAGGCATTCCAGGCAAGTGCCCTCCACACCTTCAGATCCTGTTCTGTCGAAGCAGTCCAGGTTTATGTGTATGATCTTACAGTGACAGTTGGACGTACAAAGTGTCCGTCCGACAGCGACAACATTCTCCTGGCTCTGCATTCGGTGCAGTGCAGCCAGCATACGTCCAACACTCATTCAGTGCACAGCGGCCTGCCAGAGTGAGATGCTTATCCAGGCTGGTGGAGTCGTAGTGGCTTAACGCATTAAGACCGGTGAAATATCTGTGTCATTTTAATATTTCTTTGGCTATTTTTGAAAACAAATAAAAATTTGCTAATCTTTGAAGATATCTTTTTTAAAGCGAACATTTGTAACTCAAATCTTTGCTTCCGGGGATTCAACAAATGTCTTCGAAAAAACGTATAGCTATATCGGTGGTGCTCAAACCTTTTCATGTCACGGACCCCCAAAATTATATGTATATGACCCCCATCTGAAAACATTTTGTTCCAGGGACCCCCAGAAGCAAAGACTTGAGTTAAAGATGTTTGCTTGAAAAATATATATATATATTCAAAGATTTGCACACATTTTCAAGATTTTTTCAAAAAATAGCAGATCTACAAGCTCGTAGCGCGGCACTCGCGCTATGAGCTTGTAGATCTGTTATTTTTGAATAGCCATAGACATCTTAAAATGACACAGATGTGCTCCCGGATTGAATGGGTTAAACATTCAAACCTGCCTGATAATCTGCCCTCAACATCCTGACTACCAGAGCCGTTAATGCCTCCCACTAGTCTTTACCTTTTAAGTACATTACAGGAGGACAGGGCGCTGGGCACGGGCACGTGTTTATGTCAGAGATTCCATCACTTCTGTCTGCATGGAATTCTGAATGCCAAGGCTAGTCTTTTCTGTGCATGTGTGACTCAAGTGCTCTCTGTGTGTGTGTGCGTGCGTGTGCGTGTGCGTGTGTGTGTGTGTGTGTGTGTGTGTGTGTGTGTGTGTGTGTGTGTGCGTGCGTGTAAAAAAAGAATCAAAATCAAAGTGAAGTCAAGGTGAATAATGGAGTGTGTGGCATCATCAGGAATGTAGAATGTAAATAGTATCAAGGACAACTGCCTCTTGAATGGGACGCCATGTCAGTGTTATGTACACGTATTAAAGCTGCAATCCGGAACCTTATTTTAATGAATGAAACGTATTGCCAATCCGTATGGCAGAGTATGATATACAATATAACACAATATAATATAATGTTCTTCCATTGAGAAAGTTAGATGGTGTCGGGTAGGACACCTACTGGTGGACAAGTAGTGCTGTCTGAACCTCATTAGCACAATATCTCCCCTGGACAAGCAGGGATTGCGTCTTGGTTGAGTGGTAGAGATTTGGTCTCTCATGTGGGAGAGCTTGATTATAATTCCCGGGTAGGATAAAAAAAGTTACGGATTGCAGACTTTAAGTGTGTGTGTGTGTGTGTGTGTGTGTGTGTGTGTGTGTGTGTGTGTGTGTGTGTGTGTGTGTGTGTGTGTGTGTGTGTGTATGTCTGTGTACTTGTATTACTATATTTGTGAGGGCCTAACAACCCCACCAGTATCTACAAGCTCACAAGCTTGTAGATCAACTACTTTCGGCTTAAGAGTTAGGATTAAAATTGGCAAAATAATATTACTAATAATAATAATAATTAAAATATAATTTATAAAACCATCGTCCTAAAATGTTTATGTCCTCACCAGTACAGTAATACAAACGTGTGTGAGTGAGTGAGTGAGTGAGTGAGTGAGTGAGTGAGTGAGTGAGTGAGTGAGTGAGTGTGTGTGTGTGTGTGTGTGTGTGTGTGTGTGTGTGTGTGTGTGTGTGTGTGTGCACACATGGGTCATTGTTGTTGCAGTGTGTCAGTGTTTCTCTCTCACCAGGCCTATGAGCGCCCTCTGCTGGTAATCCTCTTCTTGGAACAGCGGGACCAGCTTCTTATCTAGAACACAACAGAGCACATATCACAGTGTCATTCTTAGACATATATAATTAGGTATTTCAGTTTTTAGAAAGTAGTTAGGATGTTTAGTTTAGTTACTTAAATCAACTATCAACTTATGTTTTATTCTGTATGTTGTTATGTTTGTGTTGTTGTGTTTTTTTATGTGGGGATTTCATGTATGGAATGTTCATTAACGTGCATGAGAAAGAAAGAAAGAAAAGAAAGAAGAAAAGAAAGAAAGAAAGAAAGAAAGAAAAAAGAAAGAAAGAAAGAAATTTGGTCTGGCTGAAGACCTGTGGCATTCTGGATCATGTGGAGGGACTCAAGTGCACATGATGGGACGTCAGTAAGAGCTTACAACGCGTCGCAAGATCTGCTATTTTCTGCTAAGGTTTTCCCTCAGAATATGGATCCTGGGGTTTAAAGGAGAAATCCGGACATTTTAAGTGTTATCTTTGATGTGTCGTTACTCACCTACCGACGTAGAAAGTGGCGTTGATTTTTTCCAGCGATTCCCCTGTCGCCATTTTTTCGACCCCTCCGTTGGCATAATGGGAGCGCGTGGCTAAGGGAAATTCGTCTATTATAACCGATGCAAAGTTATTTTTTTCTCTACTACTACTCATTGTAGAGTCTCATGATACTCAAACATGCACTGAAAGTTCCTGAGAGGCTAATGCTAATGCCGAACGAGCTAACGCTGGTTGCTTGTTTCTCTCCCAGAACCTGGCAACTCGGTGTTGCCAGGCAGAGAAATAAGCAAACAACGTTAGCTCGTTCGGCATTAGCGATAGCTTCTCAGGGACTTTCAGTGCATGTTTGAGTATCATGAGACTCTACAATGAGTAGTAGTAGAGAAAAAAATTACTTTGCATCGGTTATAATAGACGAATTTCCCTTAGCCACGCGCTCCCATTATGCCAACGGAGGGGGTCGAAAAAATGACGACAGGGGAATCGCTGGAAAAAATCAACGCCACTTTCTACGTCGGTAGGTGAGTAACGACACATCAAAGATAACACTTAAAATGTCCGGATTTCTCCTTTAAGTGGTTAATGTAATGTTTTGGATTAATAATCAAAATCTGCAAAGTAGTAACTAAAGATGTTGAATAATTGAAGTCGAGTAAAACAAAAATGGAAAAACTCAAGAAAAGTTAAAGTACCTCAAAATTGGACTTAAAGTCCGGACTAAAATAACATAATAGCCTTTTTTTCCTGGTCATGTTTTGGAGTGAGTGTTCGGCATAACTGCCAATCAAAGTGACTACTGGCCAATCACAGTTTGTCTTTTCCTGGACTTGGCCAGGAAAAGATGTGAAAAAAAGGGCTATATGTTATTTTAGTCCGGACTTGTCCTTTAAAGTACAGAATTTGGTTAAATGTACTTTATTACTTTGCACCCCTGTGTATGTGTGTGTATAGAGGAACACCATGCATTTATTAAAATACATAAAACTAAATCTAATTTAAAATAACTTAACTAAAACTAAGCTTTTTTTTAATAAGAAATAAAATAAACCATCAACCCCTGTTGAAAATAAAACATAAAAAGCCATGATAACCTTGGCCAACAGGGGGTAGAACCAGTGAGAGTGACAGAAACAAATAGAGAGAGAGAGAGAGACACACACACAGAGTGAGAGCCTCTCTTACATAAGAGCAGCATTCCTAACCTCTCCTCTCTCTGTGATAAATTAGACTGGAGCTCTGTTCTGTTCTGCTCTATTCTCTGGTGGGACTTCAAAAAACCTGACCCCTCGGAGCAAGAAACATGAACACTCACACACACAGGTTTGTATTACTATACTTGAGAGGACACCAACATTTTAGGACAGCGATTTTATGAATGCCTAACGCCAAAATACTGTACTTATCAGGACATCAACATTTTAGATGGGGAATTTTATGAATACCATTTTTCAAATGTTTTTGCCATTTTTAATGCCAAAAACAAAAAGAAAGAAAGAAAGAAAGATCTGGCTGAAGACCTGCGGTATTCTGGATAATTTGGAGGGACTCAAGTGCACATGATGGGAGGTCAGTAAGAGCTTACAACGCGTCGCAAAAGTTTTAAGCCGAAAACAGCCAACCTATAAACTTACAACGCATCAATGTGCGACGCATTGTGAGCTGTGTCAACCAAGTATAAATCAGGCATAAGTCTAACCCCAACCCCCTCAACTTGACCTCTAAATGTCCAATCCTAACCCTGACCCCAAGCTGTCTTTTCCTTATTGTAAGACACATTTTCTTTTTTTTAAACCATAAAACAACCATTTCTCAAGTGAGGACGAGGAAAATTGTCCTCACAATGTGCATTTCTCAAATTCTACTACACTTGTATAGTAGTACAAGTAGTACACACACACACACACACACACACACACACACACACACACAGAGGTCGAATCGTTTCCTGGTTTTAAATACCCAACAATCCTTGGAGGAAATTTTGTGTTCTATTAGAGGCCAAGGCTTTGTGATCTATCACGTGTGTGTGTGTGTGTGTGTGTGTGTGTGTGTGTGTGTGTGTGTGTGTGTGTGTGTGTGTGTGTGTGTGTGTGTGTGTGTGTGTGTGTGTGTGTGTGTGTGTGTGTGTGTGTGTGTGTGTGTGTGTGTGTGTGTGTGTGTGTGACAGTACCAAGGCTCCAGGTGTCCACCAAAGATAGGACTCTACAAAAACAAGAGAAAACAAACAAAAGGTTCAGTTCACATGAGTGATCATCCTCTCGCGGACGCACACACGCGCAGACACACACACGCGTTCATATGAACCATCATCTTTGCACACACAGAGCTGTGAGAATCATTCAGGCTTTTTTTTTTTGCAAACTTTAAATCACGCGATATATACAGCATGCACTGCAGCATGGCACTGCTCTGCTGCAGTGCATGTATATTGCGTCTGTCAGGTGGAAACCTTGTATGTCTTTTCAGGAAAATAACCTGTGTTCCAATGTAGGATAAAATGTAGTTATTATTCATGCACAAGCTTGTTAATACTTTTCATTGGTTCCAGTATTTATAAAACTCACAGACACGCTTAATCACTTTAAAAAGGTGTTGGAAATAAAAAATGTAAAACATAAAAAGTTGAAGTATGGAGATACAAGGTTTCTGCCCGACAGTGACAATATACAATAGTAGGACAATTGTGTGATCCGGTACTAAAAATAAAGGGAACACTCGGGGAAGAAGACCATTTGTTATTGATAATGGTCTTGAGCTCTTAAAGCTTTATGTAAAGACTAGATTTCATTTGGGAGTATTTAGATGCTATTTTTCCGCACAGGACACTGTCGTATCACTGAACATTATTAATCAGCGATCAGCAGCTGAAGGAGCCATTCTACCCGTGTGGGCAGGTCACCTTGAGGGGTGGGGGGGGGGGGGGGCAGGTGAATAGATGAGGAACACAGCTATGGGCCGACATGTCCACAGAGAACGCTTTGGATATCATGTCCACAGCGCTCTCACACACAGCGTGATGCTTGCACTGTTCCAGTGTTGATTTCGTCGACTAAAACTAAGAAGAAAAATGTTCGTCGACTACCTTTTTTCAGTGGTGGAAAGTAACTAAGTACATTTACTTAAGTACTGTACTTAAGTACAATTTTGAGGTATTTGTACTTTACTTGAGTATTTCCAATTTGCAATACTTTTACTTCTACTCCACTACATCTCAGAGACAAATATTGTACTTTTACTCCACTACATTTACTTGAAAACTTTAGTTACTAGTTACTTTTCAGATATAAATTATGATATTATGAAACACACATTAACCACTTTAACCCTATTTTATACCTAGGCTATTTGAAAATAGCCGATCTACAAGCTCACAACGCGTCGCATCGCGACGCGTTGTGAGCTTGTAGATCTGCTATTTTCAAATATTTAGTACTTTTACTTTTGGTACTTTAAGTACATTTTGATGCCAATACTTTTGTACTTTTACTCAAGTAAATTTTGAATTCTGGACTTTTACTTGTATGTACTTGTACGAGTATTTTTATACTGCATTATTGGTACTTTTACTTAAGTAGAGAATTTTAGTACTTTTTCCACCACTGCCTTTTTTCATAAGGTTTATCTTATGATTTATCTTACTTATCTTGTGACAACTAGACAAAAAATTAAATATTTCAGATGACTAAAATATAACTAAAACTAAACAACATTTTATTCAAAAGACTGACTAAAACTAGATCAAAATTTGCTGTCAAAATCAACACTGGAGCAGGGGAGCGCTTTGGATATCATGTCCATAGCACTTCTCACACACACAGCGTGATGCTTGCACTGTTCCAACCATTGAGGTGCTCAAGTCACTGCTCAAACATCCTGTCATTCGCGTTATTAGCACAAATAGCTTAGCAGACAATAACGTAAACACGGACTTCTCATGGTTGTGGTAACGACTCAACGTCGGGTTGTAAATTATCGTGTTGTCACATTATACAATCAGGAGGATCCAAAAGTTGGAACAGTTTTTTATTTCAATAACCAAATGAACAGGAACATCTCCCGACAGCAGTTATACTGTCTGGACTTGTGTTATTGAGCGTGTCAAAACCAAGGTTTTCCAGCGTCCAGCCGAGTGGCTAATATACCGTAAATTTCGGACTATAAGCCGCGACTTTTTCCCCATTTTTCGACCCACTAGGGGACTATGGATTTTACACCCGCGGCTTACAGTCCAGTGCGGCTTATATATGTACAAATCATTCAATTTAGCTGCTGCGGCTTATATTCAGGTGCGGCTTATAGTGCGAAAATTACGGTACTGTAGTTGTTCAGATAGTCATGGAGGAAGGTAAACCTACTTGGTTGTGTTGTCCATGTGTCCCACGGGACTGGAAGACTTTGTGCTTTCACACCTCTGGACAAAAAACAACAACAACACAGTGTCAGGGAACACAAAGATTCAAACACACACACACGTGCACGAGAACGCATGATAGAAGAGAAACTGAGACAAACACGCACACACACAGTGATAGAAGAGAAACCGAGAGAAAGACACACACACACACGGCATCTCTTTCATCAAAGCGGAGCAAGGGGCGGGGGGGGGCATGCGTGTAGAATTTAAATAAATCAAGTGAAGCTCTAGTTCTGTCATTGCGCGTGCTACGATTTTAATGAGATAGAAACACACACACACACACACACACACACACACACACACACACACACACACACACACACACACACACACACACACACACACACACACACACACACACACACACACACACACACACACACACACACACACACACACACACACACACAGGTTTAGTTAGGAGCAAGCACACATGACACCCTTATGCAGGATCGTCTGAATGTGTGAGGTTCTCTATCTGGGACGTGCGACATGCACACACACACACACACGTTTGCATTACTATACTTGTGAGGACATCGGTATTTTAGAACGCCGATATCATCAATGCCGATTTGTACCATTCACACAGACTCTAAAAAGGCGAAAATAGACGATTTACAAGCTCGCTCTGCGACGCGTTGTGAGCTTGTAGATCCTGTATTTTATTTAAGTATAAATCCGGCATAACTCCCAACCCCTAATATCTAACCTCATTTCTCTTGCGAAAATGTGTCCTCACACTGTCTATTTCTCTAACTCTACTATACTTGCGGGGATGTTTTGGACCCCCAAAATGATACGAAGTTGACCCCCCCCCCCCATTTCAAAAAGTCTTGTTCCAGGGACCCCCCAGAAGCAAAGACTTGTTCCCTGTTCTTGTTCCCCAGAAGCAAAGACTTGAGTTAAAAATGTATATAAAGATTTGCACACATTCTCCACCATTTCTTTTTCAAAAATAGCAAATCTACAAGCTCATGAGCTTGTATATCTGCTATTTTTTAATAGCCAAAGACAACTAAAGTGACACAGATGCGTTCTCCGGATTGAATGGGTTAAGATGTACAGCCCTCGCAAATACACATACACATACACATACACATACACACACACACACACACACACACACACACACACACACACACACTCACCAGTTTGTCCCAGACGGTAAGTAAGTGGGAGGTCTTGTATCTGGGGTTGGGGCCCGCCTCCAGGTACCTCATCCTCTCTGTGTTCCACTGCAGGTCTGCCCAGAAACCCTGCAGACTCCTGGCCTGAAACACACACACAAGAAAACTCATATTTTCAGGGTTTTTTGCCTGTAAATTAATGGCCTACTTCATCATACTACAGCAGTGGTTCTCAACCTTTTAAAGGTTTCATGACATTCAGTTTTACCACACATTAGAAGTCTTTGTCATGGTCCTTCAAACGTGTATAGAAAGTTTTAACAAAAAATTCCACTCCATTGATCCATGGCAGGTGTTTTTCTCTCACATTTCTAAAGCCTTTTCAACTGCAATGAAAAAAGAAATCCCCCCATCTTTTGTGAAAATGAATGTCATAGAACCTTTAAGGCCGCGACCCCCCAAAATAATCATATTTGAACTGGGGTGGTATAACTTGTAATTGTAGGCATTACATTTAGTTTGACTCGGTTCCACAGGTAAATAATGTGAAAATAGCCGATCTACAAGCTCACAACTTGTAGATCGGCTATTCTCTAAATGTTTGGCTCTTTCTTATATTATTTGACAATTAAATGTTTGACCAGTTTTTATAGTATAGTTTGTTGATTACTTTTGATGCAGTAATGGTCTTTTTTTTTTATTAACTGTTTTACTGCCAAAAACGGGAATTCCCGTCCGATGGCTCTCATGGCCACGGACAGAAATGACGAAAAAATAATAATAATTCTTAATATATATATATTTTTTTTGGTCTTGTTTTTTTTTGTTTATCTCAAAGGAACTAGGAGATAACGCTATCCAAAAAAATGCTGCTCCATTCACTTCAATGTTAAAAAACAAACGGAGGAAAAATGCACCTTTTTCCTGGCACTGGGACGACACAAGTGCCAATAAGTCTGGCAATGAAAGAGTTAAAGAAGATCTTAAAACTCCTTAAATTGTCACTTCACTGTCATCTGGGGACCCCCCCAAAATCAGGTTGAGAACCACCGTGCTTCAGCATACATGGAGCACCTGGCGGCCCGGGGGACCACATGCGGCCCCCCCCCCCCCCCCCCCCACCTTCATTTAATGCGGCCTGCGGGTCAATATCTGAATAGAGATAATATTATTGATTTCAGCTGTTCGGTTGGGATCCTTTATGATTTGAACGATTCCGGTTCCTTAACGATTCTCTCATAACAGTCTGATTCCTTAACGGTTCCCTTTATCAATTCCTTTTTCATTTTTTTTTAATCTATATAATTTTGTCCTTCATTATAACTTTTGATCAACACAAATTCAATCACACATGCAGTATTGCATACATATTATTGTAGTGGTTCTCAAAGTGAGGCACAGGGATCCTCTGGGTTACTTGAGGGGGTTCAAAATGGACCCTTACATGTCTGTAACTCCGACAGTGTTCAAATGGTGGTTCCATTTGTACACTCTCAGAGTTATGGTGGTCCTTGAAATAAAAAAAAGTTTCAGAACCACCGGTATTGTAATTGTAATAGCAGACGTGAAAAAAAATCTCAATATTCTCAATATTCAGTAACAAAGACACACACACACACACACACACACACACACACACACACACACACACACACACACACACACACACACACACACACACACACACACACACACACACACACACACACACACACACACACACACACACACACACACACAGCAAAAGTCTGCCACACACAAATCAGCAACAACAGATTTGATGGATAAATCCATAATGCATTGAAGATAGCAATCTGTTTCTTCTCTACTGTAGAAAAACCTACAGGAAGAGGAAAAGTGTAATTCATCACGAGGCAGTTATCTCTGCAGGAGGAAGCACACAGTTTGTTACTTAACCCATTCCATCCCGGAACACATATACACACTGTGTCATTTTAGATTTTTTGCTGTATTAAACCATTATTTTATACTACTGTACTAAAAAAACAGATCTACAAGCTGGTAGTGTGAAACCGAGTACCGCGCTATGAGCTTGTAGATCTGCTATTTGTTTGAAAAATCGTGAACATTTTGTGCAACTCTTTGAATATGTATATTTTTTAAGCGAAGATTTTAAACTAAAATCTTTGCTTCTGGGGGATTCTACACGTCTTCTAAATCCTAACAGTTTTTTTGATTGAGTGGTTCTCAAACCTTTTTTCATGTCAAGGACCCCCAAAATTATATGCATTAAGTCCGCGGACCCCCCACAAGCAAAGATTTGAGTTAAAATGTATATAAAGATTTGCACAAATTTTTTTTTCAAAGAAATAGCAGATCTATAAGCTCATTGTAGACAGAGTGCCGCGCTATGAGCTTGTAGATCTGCTATTTTCTAATAGCCAAAGCCATCTAAAAGTGACACAGAGACGTTGCCGGACTGAAAGGGTTAAGATGTGCAGCGTGTGACTGAAGCTGGACCAAACAAGAGCCTGGCTGGTGGCTGGCTCAACGTCTGGCTCATTGAATGGCTGATGAAGTGACTAAATTACTCACTGACTGAGTGATTTGTCAGACAAATAGAACGTGTAGCTTCAGCTGACCCGCTCATTATGTGACACGACTGAGAGTCTGATTGTCGCTCTGATTGAATGCTTACCGGCACCTCAGTGGTTCCCAACTTTTTTTTAACCTCCTTCTTACATCTGACAAAACTAGGCCTGCACATACACACACACTTCTCGTACGACGAATATAACCGATTAACAAGCTCACAACTAGGGATGCAAATCATCAATTAATTCATTAATTGATAACATTATTGATCGATTAACCGATTAATCGCAGCGTTTTTTAGGACCAAAAAGAAAATGCTTTCTTTCAAAAGCCCTTGAATATGATGGAATATGATTAAGGATTGCTGTGATTATGGCAAGCTCACATTTGATATCACACACACCATACCTGTTAGCCTGGTAAACCCTCCCTCCGGAAATCTAATTTCTATTTGATTCCTGGAGTGAGTCTGGCATGAACCGCCTCTCTGCAATATTGGCTGTATATGCCAAACGACCGCGCCTATCAGCGTCGTCGCACATCGTTCTGTGATTGACAGCGACAGTTGGCCAATCAGGTGGCGAGTTCGAGTGAGCCCAAAACACGAACGGCAGCCATCTTTTTCTGTGGGCAGTTTTCTCCGCTATTTTTTTACTTCAAAAAGCTCTCTAACTTCTATTTTGAGGCACGGAATTTACTTATAAGATATCGTTTGGATAGAATGTAGTTGTTTAACTTCATATATGTGGTCAATTAATCATGACAAAGCCTATTTAAAAAAAAAAAATTAGAGAACCGGTAGGGGCGGGCAGTGACACCATTGTACCCGAAAAAGGCAACCCATTTTGGGTATGGCTGTCTCAAAAGTCCCGTCGCGTCACATTAAGATTGGTGAACTGCTGATTGGCTGAAGGGGAAAAATTATCATTGGCTGAAGGGGTTGTCAGTCAACGGTATTACTCCCGCCCAACTCCAGCACAGCCAATATTGCAGACAGGCGGATCAGGCCAGACTCACTCCTGAAATGAAATGGAATTGAGATTTCTGGAGGGAGGGTTTACCAGGCTACATACCTGTAACTTACACTAGCCCCAACAAAAATAAAATAAAGTTTTCCAAAAAAGCATCTTTCTCCCAATGTACCCCTCCTCATCCCTCCACTGCACATGTCCAAAAAACATCTCAACCTCGCCTCTCTTGTCTTATCCCCCAAACCCCCAAAGCTGATCTTCTGAAATGTAGTCATTTTTGATCTTGTCCCTTCTTGTCACTCTTAATGAGAATCGTAGCGTTCTCAATTCTGCCACCTCCAGCGCTGCCTCCTGTCTTTTCGTCGTCTAAAATAGACGATCTACAAGCTCACAAAGTGTGTCGCGTTAAGTTCATTTCATTTGAACTTCATATGGGTGTGATGTTTCTTCATATGGGTCTATTGCTGACACCAGTCAAAAAAAGAGAAATAATCCAGTACCGTACCTTCCCTCTGAAGACAGGGTCAGAATGCAGCTCAGTGGAACAGGACACACCAGGCACCTTCAGTAAACACTCTGGGACCTCCTGGAACACACATGGACACAATAAACCACTAGGACCGTTTGTATGCAACTATGCATAGGGACATGGAATAAAGCTAAATAAAATCTCCTGACTGAAAATGTATGTATCTGAGGCCATTCATGTTTATGGAAGGTGCTTTTAAACATATATTCTATTGCTAGCTAGACCATAGCTAGAGTACATTTCAAATACTCGATAATCTTAAATGAACTAATAGCCAAAAATAGCAGAGGCGGGCGGGGGAAACCCTTTCTTATTGGCTTTCCATGCTTTGTTTGGTCGTATTCTGGTTCTTCATGTCGCAAAATCGGGGCATTTCGAGAATATTTAAAGGAGGAGTTCACCCAAAAAATGACTTATTTTCTATCAATTGCACACCCTATGAAGCCTTGAATCCATGGATTCTTTTTAGTTTTTGTCGCATTCCTAAGCTAATAATTTGATTCCCGTCTCCTACCGGCTAATGTATCCGGTAGGAGACACAAAGTAGATTATTTGTGTCTCCTACCGGAAATACACGGTCATAAAATTATTGTCTTAGGAATGCCACAAAAACAAAAATAAATCCATGAAATCAAGGCTTCATGGGGTGTGTAATTGATAGAAAATAAGTACATTTTTGGGTGAACTCCTCCTTTAAGGGCGTGTTATTTAAATGACGCTCGGTTTCAGCCGTCAGATTTATCAACGCTCCGACCAAATGTACGCTAGGATTGGCTGTATAGGATCGCTTGAATCTCACTTGGACTTTGGTGTAAGGCATATACACATATAATAAATATAGGCAAAAATATAAGCCAGTTTGTACACTCCATTGATAAATGAGGGCCAGTATGTGCCAAAATGGTGATATTGGGAGTAAATCTCAGTCTCAAATCTACAGTATTGCTGAGAAGAGAGTTGCCATTGTAGCAGTAGTGGCTCAGAGCCTACTGAAGACCAAAAAGACCCGGGTGTTAATTAAGTGAATGTGTCGCTAGCTAGCTGCTGAATGAGAGTGACGTTGGGAGCTAGCATACCCTGTTTACGCTAAGCACAGAAACCAGACAGGCATCCGATTGTGACTAACCACATAACACAACAAAGGCACATTAGGGACGGAGCAAAGTCGGATTTCTCAAAACACCTAATTTTGATGTGGTTTGACACGATGCAAAGTGTAAACCGGGTAGCATCAAACTCAAAGAGGTACTGTACCTGTTCTTTAACTCCAGACAAAAAATTGGTGTGAGTGTGTGTGTGTGTGTGTGTGTGTGTGTGTGTGTGTGTGTGTGTGTGTGTGTGTGTGTGTGTGTGTGTGTGTGTGTGCGTGCGTGCGCGTGCGTGCGTGCGTGCGTGCGTGCGTGCGTGCGCGTACGTGCGTGCGTAATACCTTCATGTCAAACACAGAGGAGTAAGGCAGGACTTTGTCCAGACTCAGAGACTTGTCATAGCTGATTCTGTACAGAGAGGCTGTAACACACAAACACAAGCACAGTCAAACTGATTGTCAAGGGCAGTGGTTTTCAACCCTTGTTCTCAATGTCAAATCAAAATGTTTGTGCTTTGGTATGCGGCCAAACCAGCCGCATACCCCCCATCTGAGAAGATGTTGTGCCAGGCACCCCCATAAGAGAGGTGTTGTGTTAAAACGAATTCAAAAATAGCAGTCGCAATGTGACACAGATATATAGGGGTCCTTGAGGGAGTTCCAGCTAAATGATAGATAGTTAGGAACCAATAAATGGACCCTTATGGGTCTGTAACTCAGAGAGTGTACAAATGGCTGTAAATGACCCGTTAGGGTCCATTTGGTTCCATTTGTACAATCCCAGAGTTAAATTAACATTTGATTTTACAATATAAATTGGGGTCCCAGAGATAGAAATGCCATTAAATGGAGGTGCGTAGCCTAATGCATGTCAAACTGGGAGTCCTTGAAATTAAAATGGTTTGCGAATCACAGCTAGAGCCAATTCAATTTGGGTCAATTTGGGGGTGCTTCACAAAGTTTGACAACCACTGTGTAAAAGGACCACACAACAACCCACAAACGCTTTGATGCGCGAGCAGCGTGAAATTACAACCACCAAAAAGCACCTGACCCGGTGAAGTGGAAATGTTTGTTATGCTGTCTGCAGTGACCGGTACACTTAAAAATGGCAAAACAAATGCATGATTTAAAGGTGTAAATTTGAAAATCCCTCAAACTATGTACGGTAGTCCATGAATGAAACATTGGGAAGATCTAAAGTTGGGTCTGGGGACCCTCAGGAGTCCTTGAGAGGGTTCCGTGGGGTCCCCCAGCAAAACGTGTTGGCTTCCAAATCAGTTTAACCACTTTAACCCTATTTTAGCACTAAGGCTATTTTGAATAGCCTTAGTGCTAAAATAGGGTTAAAGTGGTCTGCAATGACAAGTGGTCTGCAAGCTCACAACGCATGTGCTATTTTCAAGAGTTTAGGAAAATATTTGATTTGGCACAAAGTCTTTTCAGGTGAGGGTCTGTGACCAAATATGCGTACCGTATTTTCCGCACTATAAGGCGCACCGTCAGTGCGCCTTATAGTGCGGATGCGCCTTATAATCCGATGCGCCTTATATATGTATCAATATTGGTTCCCTTGGTTTCCGCACTATAAGCCGCACCGTCAGTGCGCCTTATAGTGCGGATGCGCCTTATAATGCGGTGCGCCCTATATATGAAAATAATACATTTATTGAAGGTGCGCCTTATACTCAGATGCACCTTATAGTGCGGAAAATACGGTATATGAATTTGTTGGGTCCTTTGAGAATCACTGGTCTTCACACTCCCCAAGACAAAAACAGTAGGAGTTAGCAGTTCTATACAAACATGAGGGGAATTGGCATAACAACTGAAAAGGAAAAATGAAAAACAACCAAACAGTTGTTCAAACTAAATTGATTGTCAACCAAAAGAGTGATCATCTTAATTGCTATCCAAACAAACAGAACACGTAATGCCAGCGGCCATCTGTCTCACACGCTCCGATATTAGAGGCGTTGACAACATTCCAGTTCCACCGAGTTCATTTCAAAAACTGTATTATTCCTTTGCAGTTAGTTCCCCTCTCTGAGGCTTAAGGCTATTATTGTACGCTATTTCCTTTTTTTCCTCCCTCTCATTTACATAATTTCACTGAGCTGTGTCCTCTTAATAAAAACAGTGTTAAAGCATGCATATCCAAACGACAAATATTATACTACTATGAAAGGTAAAATAAAATAATGTTCCCCCATGCTCAGAAAAGCTCCCCTGGCATTTTATTATCACCACACGTGACACTTTGAGCTTTAATAAATTGCTAAGGGAGCATTTTCGAGTGTAGCGTCTTGCCCAACCTGGGGTCCGGGACCCCTGGGGGTGGGCTCCAAAGTTCACTGCAAGCAAAACTAAATTCTCGTTGTTGTCGTTCAGTCGTAGGGGGCCAGGCTTTGTCAGTTGGGTTCTCTTCCCGTGACGACGAGGGGAAAGTCAAACCATTAGTTCTATTAGCTAGTGTTAACCCATTCAATCCGGGAACGGATCTGTGTCACTTTAGATTTCTTTGGCTATAAAAAAAATAGCAGATATACAAGCTCATATCGCTGCACCGAGTGCCGCGCTATAAGCTTGTAGATCTGCTATTTTTGAAAAAACAATTGTGAAAATGTGTGCAAATCTTTGAATATATATATAACATTTTAACTCAAATCTTTTGGGGGTCCCTGGAACAAAATATTTTTAGATGCGGGGAGGGGGGGGGTCCGCGGACAAAATACGTACGTATCATCTTGACATGATGAAAAAATAACCACTGATATTATAGCAAAATAAGGAAAAATGTTAGGATTTAGAAGGCATTTGTAGAATCCCCAGAAGCAAAGATTTGAGTTTAAAATGTTCGCTTTAAAAAACATACACATTCAAAGATTTGCACATATTTTCAAGATAAAAAATTTAAAAAAATAGCAGATCTACAAGCTTGTAGCGTGACACTCGGTGCCGCGCTATGAGCTTGTAGATCTGCTATTTTTGAATAGCCCAAAGTATAAAATAATGGTTAAAGCTATAAAAAATCTAAAATGACACAGTATGCGTTCCCGGATTGAACGAGTTAAAAAACAAACACAAGAAGAGACCCACCTAGAAGGAATTCCTGGATCTGGTCAAAGGATTCAAAGGCCATCTGGTTGTCACAAAGCCAGTCAATGATCTGTGGGAGGATTATCACAAAGCTCTGCATTAACAGTTGTACTTTAAAACCAGGGGTTCCCAAACTTTTCTGCTCAAGATCCAAAAGATAAATTCGATGTCCCTTCGGGACCCAAACTTAAATGACTTAAACCACTCAAGCCCTTTTTTAGATTTATTCATGGGCTTTTTATGCCTTTATTACAGATAGGACAGTAGGCCGACAGGAAATGGGGAGAGGGATGGGTCGTGACACGCAGCAAAGGCCGCCGGGATCGGGACTCGAACCTGCGACACTTGTCAGGCTACATTTGAAGCATACATTGAAGGATAGGTGCCTGGAGGCCCACTTCAGCTCTTTTTAATAGTGAAAATAGCCGATCAACCAGCTGGTAGATCGGCTATTTTCACTATTAAATAGGGTGAATAGAAAATAGAAAAGGTTAAGTAAAACATTGTTAAGTGGTCAGGATGGGTGGGCCGCAAATGCTTTCGAGGTCGTCTGATCAAGAAAAGGTTGGGAACCGCTGCAATGAGTGATACATTTTTCAAAACTGATTAGACTGAGTGAAAGTGACAAACGGATGCCTCTAACCATTAGCTCATCATATCCACACCACTAATGATCATTTCTCCTCCATTTGGAGTGTGCAACCATCTTCTGAAAGCAACAATAGTTATCCCCATAATATCGTGACATTATCGATATCAAGGTATTCAGTCAAACATTAATGTGTGATTTTGACAATATCGCCCAGTACTTGACACAAATTAATGTATCTTTACTCATTCTTAAAAGATCTGGTAAAAGGCCAGAGAACCCGACAATAAGTCATGACAGACAGAAAGAGAAGGAGAAATGGATTTTCTCTACAAAGAAGGGAAGAAGACGATGCAGTGCTGGCTCCATTAAGTCTGACTGCATCAGCTTCACTAGCGTCTCTGTCTCAGGCCTACAGTACCTACTCATTAACCCATCACAACCGGGAATGCATCTGTGTAACCACTTACTGTAAACCATTGTTTTATACTTTGGCTATTCAAAAATAGCAGATCTACAAGCTCACAGTGTTAAGTCAAGACTCAGAAAGGGAGCTTTGACTTAGTGCTGAGAGCCTAGTGCCAATTCTCTTCCTACTGGCCCATGTATAGTCAAAACTACACCCCTGCTCTACACTACATTTCCCAGAATGCAGCAGTAAAATGGCCGCTCATTACCTGATCAGAAGCACCTGAAATGGAATGGAGGTGCTCAGTCATTATACAAACACACTTCAGAGAGGAGAGAAGGAACTCCAAGTTCTACCAAAGAAGTTCAGCCCAAAGACGCCAATGGTCGGTGAACTGGTTTTATTTACTTTGTTTTGCAATACTGCTTATGTGTTTGAAATGTGGCTTATAATGTGTTCATGTTTAACTGGTTAAGTTTAAATCAAGGAACACATTGCAGCATTGCACACACATTAAGTAGCATTGTCCTCTTTTTGTGTTTGGAAAGAAAAGTATGAAATGCAAAATAATACAAAGTTAAAAAGGTTAAAAATTCTGTTAATGATTTAAAACTCTTAATGTAGAAAATTCATGAAATTACCATGTTATGGTTTATTTGAGTTAAAGGGATACTTCACTTTCACATAAAATAAACATTTAAAAAATATATTAAAAATAAATGAAAAAAGTAATGGAAAAATCACGGCCCTCTCACGCATTAGAGTGTCCTACTAATGTGTGAGGGGGCCTTTATTTTGCCATAACTTTTCATTTTTTTTAAATATTTATTTTTAATGTTTATTTTATGTGAAAGTGAAGTATCCCTTTAAGACTACTAAAATGTGGAATTCATGAATTTGGCATGTTAAAAAAGGCTTAAAATGCTAAGTGAAAAAGAGCTGATCTACAAGCTTGTGGATCAGCTATTTTTCCTAAGATGTCTTTATTCCATTTAAAGGACTTAAATGGTTGATTCATTTAGACTGGTTAATTCATTTAAAATGTTTAATTAAAAATATTGACTTTAATAACTTGTTTAAGGCATTAATTGGTTAAAGACACTGTTGTTTGGCCTAAGGGCTTTAATTGTTTTAGGACATTTATTGTTTTAAATAATTTAATGTTTGAAACATTTATTGTTTGAAACCCTAAAGAGATATGAGTTGTTTGAAAAATACCCTAATTTGTTGTAGAACGGCAATGTTGTTAAACCTTTTTTTTTCTGTCTTAAGGTTTACAACCTGACTATGATTGACCAATCAACAAAAAGAAACCAACCAAAATGAAATATAAGAGTTGGAGAAATAAAGGAGTTGATTGAGTTTAACACTGAGTTGTGTCCTTGTCTTGGGTTTGGAGCTGAACTGTGAAAGAACTTGACACACAGTGTGTGATTTAGATCTGCTAGTTTTTGAAAAATCGTGGGAAATTTGTGCAAATCTTTGAATGTAGGCCTACCGTACATATATTTTTAAAGCTAACATTTTTAACTCAAATCAGATTTTTTGAATAGCCAAAGAAATCTGAAAATGACACAGATGCGTTCCCGGTCTTAATGGGTTAAGTAATTCACCCCGGAACAAAAAAGAACCACATTTGCTGCGATCCAGCAAAAGTGTTTATGTATATTGACATTATCATTTAGAGCTACTGCCACAGACAACATCTGAAACATGGTCAGCACTCTGTCCAATAGCCTGTCCTTCTTACTGACAATCTGAAGAAGAACCATACTGGCAGTCTGGCACGATTCAGGCCACTGACCACCACTCACAGTGTACTTGACTTTACAGCTGATATAGCAACATAAGCTTTTTCAGAAAACCCTTAGGATTTAGAAGACATTTTGTAGAATCGGCCTCAGGTCTTAATGGGTTAATGGGGGAGTGTTTTCGTTGCCACTGTCACAAAAATTGCTAGCTCAAGGGTGGGGTCACTACTCGATTTGTAAAGGTGTCTAGAGACAACTTTGTCTAGAGGCACTATAAGAAAACTGAATTGAACCGTGCCCTACCTTTAGCTCCAGCTGGGGGTCATCTCCCATGTAGACCAGCATACAGTGGAGGGCGGCCAGGCGCTGGGCGTCAGGCCTCCTGCTGCTACGGCGGGCAGGGTAGATGGGCCGGATGGGTGGGTCGTCTTCAGGACCCAAACTGGGACATACATCGGGGTTCTTCTGCCTGCAGGGTGCGGTAAAGACTGAGTGACTGCATTACAACTAGGACATTTAGTGGAAGAAGTAGAACTGATGGTGAGAGAGATGGATGACAGAGAGACAGATCGTAGGCATGCAGAGGGAGAAAGAGACATGAATAAATACATAAAGACAGGCAGTGAGACTGTGTTGAAAGTCACAACCGGTAAAAAAGCACCTTAACATGTCCATCACTTAGTAAAAGTAATGATCTGATTCAGTGGTTTTCAACCTTTTTCATGCAAGGACCCCTAAATTTGGCCGCGGATCCCCATCTGAAAATACTTTGTGCCAGGGACCCCAGGAAGCAGAGATTGGAGTTAAAAATAAATATTTTCAAAGATATGCACACATTTTCAAGATTTTTCAAAAATAGCAGATCTACAAGCTCATAGCGCGGCACTCGGTGAAGCGCTATGAGCTTGTATATCTGCTATTTTTGAATAGCCAAAGCTAAATGGTTCAAATGATTCTGACGCTATGTTAACTCATTTCGCCGTGGTCCCCGGACCACCGGTTGTAAACCGCTGATCTAATTGACAACTCACTCTGGAGTGCAGGTAGGCGGGTCTCCGTCCAGTATCTGGAAAAGGTAGGCGGGGTTGAGCGCAGCCGTGTAGGCCCGCCCACTGGCCAGGTCCAATAGGGAGGCGGTGGACTCCTCGCGCCGACCCAGTACCACAGTGCTGGACGCCAGGCCCGGAAGACCCAAGACTCCATCAGAACCTACAGGTTTACACGCACAGATAAAAAGACCCAACACTGGCCGGTACCGCTGGCATAGCGGTCCAGGCACCCAGGCTCCAGAGTAGCCTGACAGAGCGTCGCGGGTTCGAGTCCCGATCCAGACGGCCTTTGCTGCGTGTCACTCCTCATCTCTCTCCCCATTTCCTGTCAGACTACTGACCTAGCAATAAAAGGCATAAAAGCTAAAAAGAAAATCTTGAAAAAAAAAGACCCAAAAATGCATCAGAAGAACCTACACACAGAGACACAGAGACAGCTCTTTGCCAGACCCAGGGCCTCTTTTCCTCCCCAGCCATTCAGGAACGCTTCAGATTTCAACCACCAGGGGCAACAGAGCAGGTCTGGACCAAGGGGCCAGCTTGAGATTTTTACATTGACTCCAATACGGAAGAGACAGTTCATATGAATGGCCGGTAGTTTCGCTGTTTTACCCCTGCTGGTGTCAGAAAGAATAAATTTTAACGCAAGTGGATGGGTTTTTGACAAACTTTAGACTAGATTTTCTTACCTTAATAAAAAAATTCATAAATTCTATATGCTTCCAGTCGCTAGTTTAAAGTCTCCTTTCAATCATCATGACATGCGTTTTGCTAAACTATGGTCCAATTTATTTCAAAATTGACGATAAAGTAGGCTATTCTCTAGGAGGGGCGGGATGATTTGATTGACAAGCTACACAACCAATAGCATTCATTCCCCGCCCCCACTCTTGATTGACAAGCTACCCAACCAATAGCATTCTTTGGGGATTGTTTTCCGGTTCCTGTTCCCGACGTGCTTTTTGGATTGTATTTGAGATGGCGGATTTCAAATTCCTGAACAATCGGCTTCATTTTCGGTCTGTAGAAGCCAGCGGTCTGGCTTTGTCCATCTCTTTTATACAGTCTATGGTCTGGACTTGCTACCATTTGAACCAGCAGTGAATGGGGACACTAACAAACATTGAATTACCTTTAATTCAACTGGTTTAAACATGTGTCGTGTAACTGTACAGGATCTGTACTTGTTGTCATTGTGGTGCCTAGTTTGGTTCATTATTACCCGCTGTCTTTTTAGCTCTAGACCCAGGATGGTTGCTGATATTTATTTATTTTTTAAGTTTAGGCTACATCACGGATGTAGGCTATTGCTCTTAGCCCTTAGTTGGTTTAATCTAGGCCTCTACGGCAGCCAGGAGAGTCCCGAAGGCAGGCTACTAAGTTAACATACGTTTTATTTATACAGTAACATGGCTTTTTTTGTAGTTGATTGCATTAAATTCATTTAAAACGTATTGCTGTTGTCCGCTGGATTACTTTTAGGCAATTTTGTTGTTCTACATAACTTATTTCAGAGGTTTATTACTACACAAGCAGCATAGATACACACGGAGATAGACGGGAACGCCCAGGAAAGCCCCATTCGATTTTGTCTCGGGGGGAAAACACAACGATCTGCCTCATAGAGTTACATCATACACAATCGTTTGGATCACTTTCAGAGCTATTTTATGGACGAACATTGTCAGCCAAGAAAAATCCATCAGAAGGACAGCTGGAACACAATCGTCCACTCGCCCTCGGAAAAGCTGACTTATTATTAAGATATATGTGACTAAAAAGACCAAACATTGACAATCTATGAGCTCACAGCGCGTCGGAACGCGACGCGTTGTAACTGTGAGCTAGATTGGCAATGTTTGGTTTATGTTCCCCCCAGAATACGTAAGCTGGGGTTCATGTGGTTTATCAGATTATCCTTATATCTTATTGCAGAGGTCTTCAACAGGGGGTCTGCGACCCCTAAGGGGTCCGCGGAGGTACTGCAGGGGGTCCGCGAAATTGTTGTTTGATTAAACAATATTTTTGTTTTAAAAAAAAAGAAAAAAGAAAAAGAAATTCCCCAAAATGTCAAATTGTCTTTAAACATAACATGAATCCATAGCAAACAGATAAATGGAGGCACAATGAACAATATCATGGTATGTTTATACATATTTTGTAGAGAATTTTTATTTTGCACACCTACTGGGGCAGGTGCGTAGGAGCAGGCAATATAAAACACAATTGTATACATAAATATACAATGTATGTGGTAGCCCCCCCTACCCTACGAGGTAGGGGGTCCCTGCTCCATCTCCCCATCAGTTTGGGGGTCCCTGGCCTGAAAAGGTTGAAGACCCCTGTCTTATTGCATTAGTGAAGTTTCAGCACAAGCACCACTGAGACCGGAGATCTGTTTCCCTCTTTCCAGCTCCGTCTGAATACCAAAACACTCGCCCCAAAACACAGTCGCCCCGGGGCAAACCCGCCGGTATTCACCTGGTATTCCTAAACGTAACCTCAGTAAAACTATGACTAAACTGCTAAACATAACCTTATTCCTAAACTGAACCTCAGTAAAACTATGCCTAACCCTGAACTTATTTCAAACCGTAAAACAAATACAAGAATACAAGAACCGCTGGTTGGTGAGAAAAATGGGGGCGAGCGTGTTTTGGGGCGAGTCTTCTGGTTACCTCTCGTCTCGCTCCTTGTTACAAAACATGTTTACATATGCAGTGTTTAATCGCCTGGTAGAGACACTATTACAAGATATGATCAATTAAACTTACCATAATATCAAAACCCAACAGCCATTAAGTCATCAATAATGTTTATAGTGAATTTGAAGTACAGTTTAGAGACTGTTTTGTGAACGGCACAGACGCCATTACCATTTGGCGAAGTGCGTCATTTAATATCATGCAGGATTTACACACTGCTTTAGCTCCGTCTTCATTGCCAGATTAACAATTGTGTTTTCTGTAGTTTTTTAAACGAGGATAGCTGGGTTTGGCTTGTAAATCGCTGCATGTTGCGTTTCCAAACTGTAATGGCGTCGATGTCTCCTGTACTTGGAATTCACTAAAACGTGTTCTATAAACATCATTGATGAATGAATGGCTTTTGCTTTTTGATATTATGATAAGTTTAATTGATCATTTCTATAGAAAATGTAATAGTGTCTCTTACCAGGCGATTAAATCAGATAACCTCGGGCCATTGTGTTGTGTTGGATCCTCTGTCCAGTCAGGACAACATTCCAGTCGGACTCTTGTTTAATTTGCTAATGTGGCATTCCTTGACGAGTGGCAACAAGGTTCTGTGCCTGTGATCTGGCAAGCCATGACGCCTGCTTTTAAATTGGTATACTTTTACAGCATATGAGTTTGAAAACCCCACATCCCTCTGTCTATAACAGCTGGGGGAAATCTGTGTTTTCCCCCGAGCGACTCCGCCCCCCTAGGTACGACCCACTGATGACACTACGCCGTGTGGATGTATAGTAAATTACCTAAACTTATGAAATGCTGGATTCAAAGCCCTTCTGCCCATATTCTGTGCACTGACTGACAAGGGACAGGTGAATGTAATCAGACTGGAAGGTTTGCTGGTCTAGCCTATACACAAATCTACAACCAAATACCCCTATACACAAAATGCTACACACACACAAAATGCCTAAAATGATTTATACTTTTAACTTATAAAGTGGTTTGTAGGTAGGTGTTGCCTACTAGGAATGTGTTCCTTCTGGGTCTGGCAGAACCAGGTCTCCTGGTTTTGTTTCTATAAGACAGGTTCTGGATTTGTTTCCATATGGAGACTCGATTTCTCATGAGGTTCTCAGAACCTAATTTGGGGCCTGCTCAGGAGGTGGAACTAACCCTGAGTTCTGGTAAACCCAGAATTATTTTTTTAAATAGCGGAAATAGACGATCTACAAGCTCACAATGCATCACACTGCAACGCGTTGTGAGGTTGTTGCTATTTTGGGCTTTTTTTAATGAGTTTTATTTTTTAATTATGATGATGTACCTCTCCCTGACATACAACGTTAGTGTACGTCATGTGTGTATACAGTGACATAGAAGGAAGGGAGTCTTACCGGACAGGAAGAGAGAGTGACAGAGCATCTCCTGTTGTCTGCTGTTGATGCAGTGAAGGAAACACCCAGATACACACACCAGCATGTAGAACCCTGTAAAACACACTAGTCTGTCAAGGGGCTGTGTGTGACTGTGTGCATGCGTGCGTTTGCAGCCACAAGAAGTGCACATATATCTTGTGCACATATATATATATATATATATATATATATATATATATATATATATATATATATATATATATTTAACTGCTCAATGTACAGTTCTATATTATAAGACCATTCAGCAGCAGCCTGACAGCAGGCGGCCTGACAGCAGGCGGCGCAGACTTTTCTGGCTCTTCCTGAACACACCTGTGGATTATACCAGGGACAATTACTTGGACTTTAGCCCCCCCTCGGACACACCTGTGGACTACACCAGGTACAAATGACTTTTTGTTGCACTCCCTCATGGAGCTACATGCGGATTATACTAGGGTCAGTCCACTCTAGGTGGACACGCACTGACCTTTTGCACCTTAATCCCTTGTATAACGCACTGACTTTTTTTGGGTCTTTTTATTGTGCTCCTTTTCCTCTAAGCACCTTAACGTCCTTTGTCTATCATGCACAGTATAAGTATAACATGCACAGTATACAATACATTGCTGCTATGCTCAGGCACCTTAGTTTAGTTTTTTAGTTTTTTTATTATCTCAGGTAATTTGTAAATATGTAGATAACTTGTCTGGCCTTCTGTTGCTCTCTTGTTTTTGATCTCCTTCCCACCTGCCCCCCACCCTCTTCTTCTCCCCCCCCCCCCCCCTCTTCTTTCTATGGAAACTAACGTTGCGATGGGAACGATGTACAAAAAAGAATTTCACCCACTTTTTTACCTTGTAAACCTGTGATGTGACAATAAAACTGATTCTGATTCTGATTCTGACCTGATTGAGCACCTGATCTGGTCTCAGACAGCATCAGAGAAGTACAGGAAAGGACAACAGAAATGTTTAAACACAGTACTGTGAATCTAGACTGGTTTCATCACAATGACGCAGATGTCGGTTCATTGCAGGATATTCCAGATATTGTGTTCATTAATGAAATTTGAAAAAATGTTAAAAATGTTTTTTTAAATAATGCTGCCCATTTGATCTTTACATGGACATTTGTTTAATTACAGCCAAACTTATGAAATATAAGCCTTTGGTAAAACATCAATGTGTTATATTTTTTTGCCCTCTGTGAGTTAATTATGCATGCGCTTCTTGTGCACATCAAAATGAAATAATTCAAATGTAGTGTGTGTGTGTGTGTGTGCGCACAAACCCATGGGGAGGAAGAGAGGATGAAGCTGGGGGTGTGTCTCTGTCTGATGGGGGCTGTTGTTGTTCAGAGCTACTCTGAAGGTCTTACTGCATCCTACACACACACACACACACACACACACACACACACACACACACACACACACACACACACACACACACACACACACACACACACACACACACACACACACACACACACACACACACACACACACACACACACACACACACACACACACACACACACACACACACAGTCCTCAGATATCTCCTGACCATCTCTCACATTGACTGTTGAGCTGCAGTGAACCGTATGATTGGACAAATGCTATTTCGGGTGATTGACACATGCAATAGTATGCGTAGCTGCGGGCGGCCATATATATAATAAGTATAAATAAGGCACAACTCCGTCCCCGACCCCTAAACCTAACTTCTAAATGCTTAATCCTAAACCCGACCACTAAACCTAACCTCTAAATGCCTAATCCTAAACCCCAACCTGAATTCCTCCTAATTGTAAACTCCCCAAATAATATTGAACCATAAACCAACAATTTATCTTGTTGTGAGGACCAGGAAAACTGTCCTAACAATGTCTGTTTCTCAACACACACACACACACACACACACACACACACACACACACACACACACACACACACACACACACACACACACACACACACACACACACACACACACACACACACACACACACACACACACACACACACACACACACACACACACACACACACACACACACACACACACACACGCCTACCTTTGTGAACCAGGACAATGGTGTAGGTTAGCTCCTGGTTGTCATTTGGAGGCTGGCTGTAGCACACACACATACTTCCTGTAAACATCCACAAGAGGGTGCTGTTACCTACGTCAAAAGACACTTCTGTCTTTTTTACTGGTTCAGTGGCTCTGAAACCTTTTCATTTCAAACCACCCCCATAATGTACAAATGGAACCTTACTTTGTACACTCTCAGAGTAACAGACCTGTAAGGGTCCATTTGGAACACCCTCTAGGAAGCCTGAGGGTCCCTGGAACCCACTTTGAGAACCACGTAACTTAGTTTGGTTTTGGTTTTATTATATTTACTTTACTACAGTATTTTAGCTCAGTTAGCGAGCCATGTGTTTATTGAAAATAAACACAGGGCGTAGGTGGACATCAGTGTATAATTATTAGGCATTGTAGTGGAAGCATTCATTGAGACAAATAACTCAAATCAAGAAATGTAATACTTTTTACATAAAGGTCAAAGAAGTAGTTATTATTTTTGTTTAGGCTCTTGTATGTATATTTACATTGGTTTTGATTCAGCCACAACGTACGTAATGTATATCATATATGACATCAAATCACATATGATTGGGACCCTTGGTATGTTTACAGTAAAACAAATCATGATATTCATATTTAACATGCCTTCAATTTCCTCATCACGTGAATCTATCAATTGTCCTTTCTGCTAAAAGCTCATGAGTCTACCCTAAAAAGGGCAAGTTCTGTCTTTAAATAAGCAAATAAACACCTGACTTGGTGCCATTGACAAACTCACTAGCTTCTTGTTGTCACCTGTTTTTATTGATGCAAAATCTTGTTTAGCAACTGATTCAGCTCATTTCAATAGATCAGGTCATTTCATATATCATATTGTCATTTATGTATATAACAGCTAGTATTTCATGAAGGCAAGCTTTTTGGTATTTAAAAATGTGGTTGATCAAGTCGATTATGTGATTCCCTCATTTGTATCGTAATTTAATTTAGCATGACGTTCACTTACTCTCTTGTTTTTAGGCACAGGCATTGTCAAAGACAGAGGGAAAAGTATGAGATAAATGAAAAAATATTATTATTATGAAGGCTTTGTGTGTGTGTGTGTGTGTGTGTGTGTGTGTGTGTGTGTGTGTGTGTGTGTGTGTGTGTGTGTGTGTGTGTGTGTGTGTGTGTGTGTGTGTGTGTGTGTGTTACCTATAGTATTAGTAAACACCTCCATCCTAACCAGCTCATGCTCTGCTCTCTCCTGGTGGTAATGATCAAAGCCCACATTCACAAACCTAGTAGACAAACACAAGTATACAAAGCTAAATAAGTGTAGACAATAATAAGCCACACGCGCGCACACACACACACACACACACACACACACACACATCAAATAAAATAAGACAATCAATCAATCCTACTTCGCCGTTTATTATCATGCATTATTCCGTCTCCGTCGGGCAGAAACCTCGTAACTCCATATTTAAACATGTTACATTGTTTTCCCCCAGTAAATGAATGCGGAACAAAAGCCGTAGTCTGATGTTTTCATTTTTCTGAAATGTTTTTGACTAGTGAAAGTGGTTAACCAATGAAAAGTATTACAAGAGCTTTGTGACTAAATAATAACCACATTGGATCCATTGCAACAAGGCTTTTTTTTACATTTCCTGTACAAAGTTTCTACCCGACAGTGAGTCTATACCAGTGGTTCTCAACCTGTGGGTCGAGACCCCCAGGGGGGTCCCCACGGACCCCACATGATTTTGGGGGGGTCCCCACATGACAGTGAAGTGACAATTTAAGGACTTTTGAGACCTTTTTTAATACCTTAAAAGAAATTATATGTAAAAATGATATATATTTTATAAAAGTAATCAACAAACAATACTATATACTATAATAAAAACTGGTCAAACATTGGCCAAATTGTCAAATAATATAGTTTTAAAAATACCCTCACAACAAGCTCACAACTATTTTCACAATATGTTATCTGTGGAACCAAGTCAAACTAAATGTAATGCCTACAATTCCACGTGCTTGTTGGGGTGGGGGGTCCCCAGTTCAAATATGATTATTTTGGGAGGTTCCAGGTTCAAATATGATTATTTTGGGAGGTCCCAGGTTCAAATATGATTATTTTGGGTGGTCACAGCCTGAAAGGGTTGAGAACCACTGCTCTATGCCAACAGCTAATTGTCTCACCTCATTGAAGGGAAGGGATTTGGGGGCAGCTCTATTGTCAGCTCAAACTGTTAAAACAACACAAATTTACTCACAGAAATGTATATTTTACAACATTTTCAATTTGTAAACATCACAATGAACTAGGGGTGTGCCAAACGATATGATACGATATTTGGCTCACAACTTCGATACGATTTCGATACGATACGATACGCACTTTTTTATTATGAAAATATATGGGGGAGAAAAAATGCAAACAAATAATTATGTTTTTGCATTATTCAGACGCAAACTTGTAGCTTTTCAGCTACAATAGCCGTTTTGAATCCAAATAGGGCAATAGTGTGACACCTGACCCGAAAAAAACAACATGTTGTCAGCCTTTTCACCTCGGGCTGTTTGCATGCCTGATTATTATTATTGTTAAAAAAAATATATATATACATATATTTTTTTTTTAACGATATTTTGTTTCCCCAAAACGATACATATCGTCGCGAAAACGTATCGCGATATATCGCGGGACGATATATCGGCACACCCCTACAATGAACGTATTTTTGTCAAATCAAATAATATAATCATAATCATAAAATCAAATAATATACTGTATATTATATTCATTTTTTATATAATAATAATATCATATAAAAATATACAGTTTAAAACAATTCATGATATGTTGGATGTCTTACCACGGTCTCACAGTTGTGGGTGGGGTAGAACTGGACCGCTCGCAGCATATATTTGTCCTGTAGGTTCACATAATAATAATATTATAGGTTCACATTATCACATATAATACCAATATATTTCACTTTATAGTTCATTATCACACATAGTGTGCCGCGCTAGGAGCTTATATCTGCTATTTTTATTTAGCCAAAGAAATCATAAAATGACACAGATGCGTCTTAATGGATTAAAGTGGTTGACATAATTTCTATGACCTTGTTGAATCACATGGCTGTGACACCAGCATCTCTCGTTGGTCAATGTACTGGTTAACTGTGAACAGAAGCTTGTTCTATATACACCACTGGTTCTCAAAGAGGGGTCCGTGGACCCCCAGGGGTCCTTGAAGGGGTTTCCAGGGGGGTCCCCAGCAAAATGTGTTACTATAGCATAAAAATCCGTTAAATCATTTAAAGGGATATTTCACTTTAAAAAGAAATTGGGTCATTTTAACGTCTACTCAGGCTTTTGTGAACACCCTGGACAGTTTTTAAGTTGCTTGATTCAGTATTTAGATATTTGATATAAATTTTATCAGACATGCCCCCCGTGTCCTCACCTTCTAATACGTGAGGACACCGTGTTTTTGTCTCCGCTGGAGGCAGAGAGTATGTTTTCGCTTCGTCCCGCTGTGTGTTCCCCCCCCCCTAGCCAAGCTAACATTGGTCAAGCTCCACGTGACACGTGACAATATGTTGACACCAATGCTTTTGATTGGCTAGAGGGACGCATGACGAAATAAAATCCTATAAATAGGTGTGTCAGGATCAATCAGTCTTGATTGGAACAGTACCTTCCAGTACAAATCACCCGTCCGTGCGTGTGTGTGTCCCTCTGAGAACACCTAACACAACAACAATGGCGTTCCTGAAGAAGCAAAGTGATGGCCGTTTTGCTAAAGACATAGACTATCTCCTGGCAGCTCAGTACATGGTGGAAGCACAACAAGTCAAAGATCAAATTCAGATATCCCTACGCCATAGCCGTTTGATTAAAATAGCACGGGTCTGCTGGCGGAGACTTGTGCTCCGAGGAGCACATTTTCTAGTTTAAACTACTTTTTTCTTTCATTTTTGGGCGGTGAAACCGCCCCTATATGTGAGGTTTGGATATTTGCACACCAAATCCTGCGCTGTGATTGGCCACCAGTGTGACCACTGTGACCACACCGCCCACTTCACACTGGGTGTGATTTTTTATATACTTTTTGGAAAATGAAAAAAAAAATTAAACAATAAAAACATTAAATAAAATAAATGAAAAAAGTAATCGAAAAAACACGGCCCCCTCACGTATTAGGAGGGCAGGATGAGTCACCAGAACCAGGAACGGGTGTTTTTGATTAATCTAACATGTTAAAAATGGAATTTGAAGTTATAAGAGTTTGTATAGAAAGGCGGTGTGTCTGATAAAAATGTATATCAAATATCTAAATACTGAATCAAGCAACTCAAAAACTGTCTGGGGGGCTCTCAAATGCCTGAGTAGACGATAGAATTACACAATTCTTTTTTTAAAGTGAAATATCCCTTTAACTCCTACTTTATACTTGGGATATTTGGAAAATGGCAGATCTACAAGCTGGCGACACGTTGTCAGCTTGAAAATCAGCTATTTTATTATCTTTTTGAAAAGATTTTGAAAACGTGTGAGATTTTCTTTTTGTTATTACATTTTTATTGATTTTTACATATTGAATAATTTAGAAAACCACTTTAAGACTAATCTTCTCAAAATGGGGGTCCCTGGTACAGAAACATTTTCAGATGGGGGTCCTAGGCCAAACGCATATTCATTTGGGGGCCCTTGACATGAAATGTTTGAGAACCACTGCTCTTCACAGTAAAGTCCTCAACAATTTTACAAATAGATAAATGAACACTGAGGATTTTATTGTGTAGTATTATTTGCCAATTAACGCCTCATCTGACCACTTAACCTAAGTGGTCAGATGAGTGGGCCGCGTGCATGTTTCAGAGAAAGTTTATTTTAATGATCAATCAATCGATTGTGGGATCAATGGAACCAATGTCAAGTTCATATTTATTGTTGAAATTATGACTTTAAGGTTTTACATTGTTTATTTTCAGATTAATGTTATGATATCATTCAAATTGTAGTTTTTTTGCCAATCATTTGGGGGCCCACTTGCAATATCCTCACGGCCCACGTGTGTGTTTTACCTTTAGTGTGAGGTAGTACAGTCTTTGCGCGTGTCCATCCCACTGCACCCAGCTGATGTCTTCTGCTACTCTGTCCACTGCTTTAGACAAACGGTCTGGATTCACCATCACCTGGTTTCCATTCAACACACACACACACACACACACACACACACACACACACACACACACACACACACACACACACACACACACACACACACACACACACACACACACACACACACACACACACACACACACACACACACACACACACACACACACACACACACGGTTAAGTGTTTAGGTCAGTTGTTCTCAAACCTTGTTCATGTCAAGGACCCCCAATTCATATGTATTTGTCGGCAGCACGACACGTTGTGAGCTTGTAGATTGGCTATTTTCGGCCCTGAGTTGTTTATTGTTTTAATAATCTACAGAGGCACAGTGGAGCACCAGTACTAGTTACAAATATGTCCCCTTTTTTATAATGGTTATAGGTTATATCACATTAACACGCACACACACACAGTCAGTCACACACCAAGGTCAGTGACGCAGACTGTGGACATGACAGAGAGAAAGAGAAGGATTGTTTAGAGTTATTTCACTCCAACAAAAACAACGAGGCACAAAGTGCGATGTGTGTAAGTCAAAGTGATGTTGTTTTTGCTCTTATTAAACAGAAAACAAATAGACAATTTTGAGCACTTCAATATATTACCTGTATCTGTAATAGTATGTGCCAGGGACCCACCCCTTACAAGATGAGAGTTGTTAAAATGTTTCAAAAAAATATTCCAAGTAAACATTTTCAAGATGTGTTTGAAAATAGCGACCTTCACAAGTTCACAACGCGGCTATTTTTAAATAGCCAACATATATATAGGTGTTAAAGTGGTTGATCACATTTTTTAAGCTATATTAGCCATCTTTCCAGGAAGGACCCCACTGGCACTTTGAGAACCAGTGGTGTCTAGAGAAGCCTTACCACTCTGTAGCCCTCCTGTTTAGTCAGATGAACATGATACTGATCCGCATCTGAAACAACACACACACACACACACACACACACACACACACACACACACACACACACACACACACACACACGTTTGGTTGCAGCAAAATACGCTTTCTACAGAAACCTTAATTCAACAGGACTGTTGCAGAAATACTGAGAACTTAAAAGCCTCACTATGTAACTTTCCTGAAAATGAATAAAATGTAATGTTGTCCAATCCGTATGGTAGAATATGTTAATACAATATAACTTATACAATTGGGGTGGTTGTATTTGGTCTCCCAGTCGCTGCTCTTCTACTGCGACATTTAGATCGTGTCAACGGTCATGTCTCACCTAGACACATGATCTGGCATTCAATTTCTCCCCTGAGCAAGCAGGCAGGCTCTACTAGCTCAATGACAAAAATGTCATCACTTGCGCATGAAACCGGGTACAAATCCGGCGTAGAAGAGGAAAGTTACATAGTTGCAGCTTTAAAGACAGGTTAGTAGAGCAGATAAGGATTGATTATTCATAATAATTCAGGGAGAAAGAGAAAAACTCACATCCGTCCTCAGCTAGCAGCAGTAAGTGACTCTCCATCACTGTGGTCTTGTCTGTCTCTGGGTAGAGAAACTGGAAAACAAAACACAGCGCAGCACTAGTCAGTATCTGAATGAGTGTTTTTGTCTTTTAAAAAAATACCATATCGGTGTCAATGCATGTCATTGTCTATTCGCAGCGTTCATCATATATAAATGTAATTTAGACCGTTTATTTATTTTAGATTCTCATTAAAACATTACTTAACGTTTCATAGACGTTTGAAGATTCCTCCAATCTTTTCTCCAGGGACTCTTTTGGCTAGAATTCTCAAATCACATCAGTGCTTTAAAATGCATAACTACGCATTGGAGCGTTGATTTAATCTGTGACAACCAAGTTTCAAGTCTCTGCAAGTAGATTTTCATACCATATGTTGAAATTAATGGAATCCAGTGGTTTCTTCAAAAAATTTAAACAAACATTTATGGTTTGGAAAATGGTTGGCACTTAGCCAGGAAAAATTTTAAAACGGAAAAAGTACCATCTTTTAAAGTTTAAAAGATGGTACTTTTTCAGTTTTTCATTCGTCTGTGGAGTTGACATTACTCCTCTAGTTCACCAACGTTTTCTTTCGAGACCCACATTTTGTGGTCTCTTGTATAATCGACTAACCACTTGACCCTGTATTAGACTTTGTTGTATAACGGTGGCGTAGATCGCTATTTTCAAAAAGCCAATGTGTATATACATAGGTTTAACTGATTTTGATGCTATATTAACTAATATTGCTGGGGACCCCATGGAACCCCCCCCCACCCCAAGGACCGCTGAGGGGACCCCACTTTGAGAACCAACACCTATTGTTATATAAACCAGGGGTTCCCAAAGTCGCGGGACACTGACGGTGGGGTCGCGAAATTATTTTGGGTATTTAACATTAATAATAGTAATAGTAGTAATAGTAGTAATATTAGTAATAGTACATTTTACCATTTTAATACATTAGAAATGCGCACCGAACAAGCAAGTTGATGTGCATAAATTACCTCCAGGCTTAGGTGGGGTCGCGAGTCAATGGCCGCATTATTTTGGGGTCGTGGGCTGAAAAGTTTGGGAACCCATGATATAAACTATTTGGTTTTGTTCTTCCCAAATTAAGCATGCAAACAAACAGGAAATGGTGAGAGCAAGAGAAGGTTAAGACAGCACCAGTGCACTCCGTGTTTCAGCTATTTAAATCCAAGACATTTGAAGACCATCTACAGAATGGACGCTATGACCCATTTCACCGGTGAAATGTCAACACATCTCACACTGTATCTACGGATGCAGAGAGAGGGCTGAAGTAAAACCCATGACCTGCCACTGAAGACGGTACAAAATAAATTGAACCGTGAGCAGGGGAAGGTGCACAACTGAAATGTCAACCTGTTTATAGACTTTGATGGGGACTAATATATATATATAAATACACACACACACATTTGTATTACAATACTTGTGATGACATTAAAAAACGAAGGGCGTCAGCAGTGCTGAAGCGTGATAGGTGTAAAGTAAGTACATTTTACTCAAGTACTGTACTTAGGTAATTTTTTTTTGTATTTTTACTTCCCTAGAGTATTTCCAGTGTTCAGTACTTTTACTTCTACTCCACTACATCTCAGAGGCAAATATTGTACTTTTACTCCACTACAATTATTTGAAAACTTTAGTTACTAGTTACTTTGCAGATAAAAATATATTATATTATAAAACATACATTAACCACTTCAGCCCTATCTTATACATAAGCTATTTTGCTAGTCTGACCACTTCAAATGCTCTAATCTTAAATTAATAACCGAATATAGCCCGTCTACAAGCTCGCGACGCATTGAGAGCTTGTAGATCGGCTATTTTTGCTGCGCAACATGCTTCCATAGAAGACATGAAGGCTTCTATGGAATCCAAATGACTGAAATCAGACGTGGCGACTGAGAACTTTAATCATCCATGTGTCATCTGCTGCTGGGGCTTCAATAAATAAGAGTTCCTATAAGGACCGAGTGAGTGCTTGTGATCTTTTCAAAGATACTGTATCTGCCAGAACCGTGCAACCCATAAACGTGAAGTGTGAACTATTCAACTGACGAGTGCTTGCATTCTCTTTTTCAAGACAGCCTTTACCAGTCAGGTGCTGCAAAATACCTGCACTCTGATTCTGCAGTCTACTGCCTTCAGGACTCTGGTGTTGTTGATGGGATAAATCTCTATGAGGAGAGTCAGACATTTTGATACTACAGGGAGAGAGAGAGAGAGAGAGCGAGAAAGAGAGTAAAAGAAGAGAAAGAGGAAATGAAAGGTTAGGTAAAGAAATGGACAAACAAGAGTGATAAATAATATACAGTGGCATATATTTAATTAAACATGCCACATTAACGTCAACTGAAACATCAGGCAAAATATCTAAAGGCACTGGTTTATAAAAAAAAATCTGAACAGCAAACACGTCTGTCTCACACACTGTATCTCAAAGAAATTAGAGACTTTTTGAGAGAGAGCTAGAAAGAGAGAGAACGTGTGAGTGAGTGAGTGAGTGTGTCACCTGGTTTGAAGCGCTCCCCTGCACCAGTCCTCTGTGCCAGGCTGACGGCTGAAAGACAACATGCAAACCAACAGTAATGTTGTCTCATATCACATAGTTTATGCTGTATACTGTAAAAAAAAAGTCTGCCAATCTACCAAACTTTTCTCTTGCCCTGCTGTAACCTGTATCCATTTTGTGGTTCCACTAAAAAAATACCATTCATTTTTCCCATAGAGATTTCCAAAAATATTGATATAAATTATTTTAAGTCATGATGTTTGACGTTTATTTACAAATTTGCTTGGGTGGATAATTTATTATGAAAACCAGATCCACTCTCCCCTATGTTATCTAGTACAGTGGTTCTCAAAGTTTAGTACGGGGACCCCCAGGGGTCCTGGAGGAGGTTAGAGGGGGTCCCCATCTAATGATTGGTTAACTGTGAGAGTGTACAAATGGTACCAAAGGGACCTGTGGGGGTCCATGGCCTAAGGCATAGTAAACTGCGGGGATTCCTTGAAATGAAAAATCTTGAGAATCACTGATCTAGTGGGAACTGATCCTATAAGCCATTGGTTCTCAAAGTGGGGTCTGGGGAAACCCCAGGGGTCCTTGGGGGGGGTCTAGGGGTCCCAAGCCGAAGTAATTAACATAGCATCATAATCATTTTAACCACTTTATCCATTTATATGTTGGCTATTCAAAAATAGCAGATACTGTATACAAGATCACGGCACGTCACTTCCTGCCGCGCTGCGAGCTTGTGCTCTGCTATTTTTGAAAATATTTGAAAAATATTGAAATAATTTACAACTTTTATTCTGGGGGTCTCTGGCACAAAACCTTTTCAGATGGGGGCCTGCAGCCAAATATATATCAATCCTTGGCACGAAAATATTTGAGAACCACTGGTATAAGTAAGTGAGGACCACAGACAAGGTTCTTAACCAAGCCGTCTTCTGGCACAGTGATTATCGCATTTTCAAAGTTTGACACAAACGATGTGGACCAGATGGTTTCAGGTTAGGCCTGCTTTCTCACTGAACTGCTGACATATAAAATGGGTCTCCTCAGGTGTAAAAAAAACCTGTTGAAAAGTAGTTGGATTAGAGAGTAAATGTCTGAAGAACTCACCTAGCAGAGTCTCCTCCTTGTTAACAGAGCAGCTGCTCACACACATCTGCTTGTCAAATGTATACAGGAGCTGTAGGGGGGAGCGCGCGCACACACACACACACACACACACACACACACACACACACACACACACACACACACACACACACACACACACACACACACACACACACACACACACACACACACACACACACACACACACACACACACACACACACACACACACACACACACACACACCTTTGTAATACTATACTACTCCAACAATTTTATATGCCAATTTTATGAATGGCATTTAAAAAACAAAATTCATTCATTTTTAACCCTGAAGCCGAAAATACCCGACCTACAAGCTCTCAACGCACCACAGCGCAACACGTCGTGAGTTTGTAGATCGGCATTTTACGGTGCATGACAACTAAAGTATGAATCAGGCATAACGCCAGAGGCGGCGGGTGAGCTTGACAATTGGGAAGGCTGGGGGTCGGCCGCGAAGCGCGGGCGCCGAAATCCGTGCACGCGCGCTTTAAATGCGGTTTCTGGGCGGATTCTGTTAGTTTCTTTTTGGTTTTTGGTTACTTTATTTCGGTTATAGGGTTAGGATTAGGGTTAGGTTATTTAATTCTTATTTTTGCCTGATTTTACTGAATTATTATCAAAAATGTTACTAAATAATGCTGCGCACATATATTATATATAATTTGCACAATTCCCAGAATTTCATAGCCTAACATTTGGGAAGGCTTAGCCTACCCTAGCCTTCATTACCCGCCGCCTATGCTCCAACTTGTGGGGATATTTGGCCCTCTCAAGTATAGTAATACACACACACACACAGACGTCACATATGTATGACAAATGTTACATTCTATATACATACATACAGACATGTGCAGGGCAGGCAGGGTGTGGCAGTACAAACATATTGTATTTCCCCTCCAGCATTATAAAATAGAAAAGCTGACTCTTGGAGGAACAAAAAACACACAAGAAAACCTGTAAGTGCATTCCTCTTTTTTGTGTATGCTCATGAACCTACCTGAAGATTAGAGAGAGAGAAAGAGAAAGAGAAAGAGAAAGAGAAAGAGAAAGAGAAAGATAAAGAGAAAGAGAAAGAGAAAGAGAAAGAGAGAGAGAGAGAGAGAGAGAGAGAGAGACAGACAGTACCTTGTTCTGTTTTGTATTAGGGTCATATTTTCCAATCCTGGTGTTTCCTGTGGTTCCCTATCGGAACACAAAACAACATTAGAACAGAACAGAATAGAAGAGCATTTATGGTCAGGATCCTTTGCCTGCGGGTGTCGCTGGTGAGGGATTTTGCCTGTCAATCATCGCCTCTGCTCCGCCCCCCCCAAAGGAAAGGATAGGGGAGGGGAGGGGCGAGGAGGAGAGTGGGTGGGATTAATCGACTGTGACCTCACTGTCGAAGGGCCAAGCTCAGATTACTTTTCAGCCTAATTATTCAGAAAACCCCAGACCACAGAAAATCCACTGAATGTTCAAAGTTCAGATTTTTTGGGTGTAATTGAGGTCATAAAACCCCCCAAAAAACATAAAAAATAAAAAAAGTTAAAATGAATGTCATCGAACCTTTAATATAGTACAGTGGCTGACTTGCCAGTCTCCAGGCTTTCTTCAGAATAGGTTAGACACATAGATAGCACAAATACTGTCATTTTTAAGAAAGTGTAGCACATTGGCATAGACCAGGGGTCTTCAACGTTTTCAGGCCAAGGACCCCCTAACTGAGAGAGAGATGAAGCAGGGACCCCCTCTATATCGTATAAAATTGTGTTTCAGATTTTAAAAAAATTGTTTACGTGGTCTGCTCTTTTTTCCCTCTACTATGCCTCTTTGCCAAAAATAGCCGATCTACAAGCACCGGAGCGCACTCGCCTATTAGTTTGTATTGGCCAGTGCGCTCAGTGCTGTATTTCCGAACGCACCCATTGTGTAAATATGTGGATACCATGGTATCTTACCAGCTTCCATGTTATCTGTACTACTTGTGCCAGTTATTAAGGACAAAGCTGGGAAAATAAATAGCATTGATAATTACAGACCCATTGCTTTAGCTAGTATTCTCTCCAAAGTATTGGAGAAAATCCTGTTGGACAGACTGGATAGGTATATTACCACAGCTGACAACCAGTTTGGTTTTAAAAGGAAACACGGCACTGATATGTGTATTTTTGCTTTAAAGGACATTATAGCAAAATATAGAAGTCACAATTCCACCATGTTTCTGTGTTTTATTGATGCTTCTAGAGCATTTGACCGGTTGAATCATTTCAAATTATTTGACAAAATGTGCCAAAGAGGGGTACCCAAGTACATTATAAGGATACTAGCCTTTTGGTATGCACATCAGACTATGCAGGTGAAGTGGGGAGGTACTGTGTCCGAACATTTCTATGTTGGTAATGGTGTCAAGCAAGGGGGGATTTTATCTCCCCTATTGTTTAATTTATACATGGATGGTCTGTCTAGGAAACTGAACCAGAGTAAAACTGGATGTGTCATAGGTGATGCTGTAGTCAACCACCTTATGTATGCGGATGATTTAATTATCTTTTCCCCGTACAGTGCAGGCTTACAACAGCTTCTCAGGGTTTGCTCCCAGTATGGCATTGATTTTAATATTAAGTATAATGCCAAGAAGAGTAGCATCATGATTGTGCGAAGTAAAGATGATAAAAAGGCAGTATTTCCTAATTTTATTCTCAGTAGCAACATACTACTTGTGTGCAGTGAGATTAAGTACCTTGGACACTGTATATCCGATGATCTCTCTGATGACAAAGACATCCATAGACAAAGATGCAAATTGTATGCCCAGGCAAACATACTAATGCGGAAATTTCACAAATGCTCTGTACATGTCAAGGTATCACTCTTTAAAGCCTTCTGTACACCATTGTATACGGCTCACTTATGGAGTAACTACAAAGCCAGCAGCATGCGAAAACTAAAAGTTGCATATAATGATGCTCTACGGTTGCTGGTGAAAGTACCAAGATGGCACAGTGCCAGCCAGCTGTTTGTAAACCTGGGGGTACCTACCTGTTAAGCCCTGTTAAGAAATGTAATGTACAAATTCATATGTCGTCTTGAAAAGTCTGACAATCATGTTATTAAGATTTTAATTAACCCTGTCAAGAGTTCTACTCGGTTCTCTTCCATGATATGGAGACATTGGCGTAACAGCCTCTACTGACTTTGAACAGCTGTAGTTGGACTGTTTTTTCTTTTATGTGTTTTATTTTATTTTTATTATTTTATTGCTTTTACTGTGTGATTGTCATCCTGTTTTGTTGTATGGACCCTGAGTCTGAAATAAAGATTGAATTGAATTGTTGTTTTTTATTGATATTTCTCTCTCTTCCCCTTGCTCCCCCTGCCCCCGCTTCTTCTCCCTTTTTATGGAAATAACAAAAACGATGGAGCTTGCTTGCACAAAAACGAATTGCACCCACTGTTTTACACCAGTAAACATGTGATGTGACAATTAAGATGATTCTGATTATTTTGTATGTCTGTGGCGAAAACAAAGTAGTTTGATGAAAATGTCCATCCCAAGTGGTGATGACCCCTGGCTTAATCCCTCTCTGACTAGACCAAACAATGAGGGTTTTTCCCATGCAGGCTCTGTCACCATGAGGCTCCATGCTACATCGCCGCTGGTGGGACAGAAACCTTGTACCTCCATATTTCAACTTTTTGAGTTTTTTCGGTAAATGAATGCCCTTCACCGTTGTGCAAGAGGGTCATGTAAAAGTAGCGGGGGAAAAAACGATCTACAAGCCTACAGCGTGTCACATTGCGAGCTTGTAGATCTGCTTGTATTCTTCACTACCTTCAAAAAAAATTATGCATTTGTACGTTTTATAAATATTGAACCAATGAAAATTATCAACAAGAGCTCGTGACTGAATAATAACCACATTGGATCCATTGGAACACAGGTTCTTTTTTTCCCCCTCATTTCCTGAAACGTAACAGTTTTGGACATACAAGGTTTTTCAACCAGCAGCGACGACATGTGAAATGACACACTTGACCTGCCGATTGCCCTGGTCGACCCCACTGACCCCACTGATTACCTTGTGAGCCTGAAGATAAAAGGGCAGCCACACTGGTGTACACACAGAAGAATAAAGGTGCCAACTGGAACCAAAACTGGTTCCAGACTAAGTGCTTCTCAAGTCTAGGGTTATTTATCATGGACCCCTAAATTAATACATAGGCTATTTGGCCACGGACCCCCCCATCTGAAAATATGTTGTGCCACAGGGACCCCCCATACAAGTTTCAAAATATTAAATTTTTTCCCACAATTACAATTACAGGTATTGTGACACAAAGCAATCAAATACAGGCGTTGACATAAAAGACCACTTCACCAATTTTCAAGCCATCTTCATATACTTGGTCCTCACTAATGCTCATTATTATTATGGTACCATGTGTGTCTACTGTGTCTCAGAGGAGGGCTGTGGACAGTTCAGAAACCTGCCTACCAGTGACATCAATCATCGGCAGGCAGGCTTGGTCATTTCAAACAAGATTTCAAATGTTTTATTTTGTCTTTTTATTAATGCGAGAACAATAGCCCTGCTGGTCATTCCCAGACCCAGATTATGTATTTTGTGATGCCATTATAATCTGTATTAAAAGAAGACGTCAACAACTTTACCTTCCAAGAGTACAGGACTCCTCCATCTCTTTCTATGTTGAGGATGCGAGTGTCCACCAATCCGGAAAATTCTACAAGATCACAAGATGAGAATGGCATTAATTTGACTGTATATGTTATGGATGGATGAATGAATGAATGCATAGCAGTGATGTGTAGCATTAGTGGATGGCAGGTTGGGCTGCCTGCTACAAAGCTGAGTGACTGTCCTGCCTCAAAGTGTCAAATTGTCCGTGAACAAAATATTCAATCCCTTGTTCTCTTTCTACCCAGTCATTGTGAACAGTGTCAGTGTAAATGCTACTAATTTGAGTGATTTCTCCCATTTCTTCTCCTGTCACTTACATATTAAACACAAATGTGTGTGTGTGTGTGTGTGTGTGTGTGTGTGTGTGTGTGTGTGTGTGTGTGTGTGTGTGTGTCACCTGTAAGGTAGCAGATAGTTCCTCTGTTGTAGGCTACATTCCCATCCCATTGTATAATTTTGAACACATATAGCACACATAGCAGCACGACTCAATGGAAACAAAGCAATACTTACTGACATCATATCTGTGTGACATATATTGGACATTTGGACATATTTATGTTTTTTTTCCAGCTTCAAACAGAAGTTGAAACATAATAATGATGCAGCTTGAATCAAAAGTGTTTTTCGTGCAATGCAGGAGACATCTTGCTATGCAGTTAGATTGTGCTGATTATCAGCTAACGTTTAGGTCAGTCTTGTGGTTCTCAAAGTGGGGTCCAGGGACCCTCTGGGTTACTTAAGGGCAGTGGTGTAAAGTAACTAAGCACATTTACTCAAGTACTGAGTCTGTACTCGAGTGCAATTTTGAGGTACTTTTACTTTACTGGAGTATTTTAACCCTAGACTTGAGAAGCACTGGTCTAGTGTTATTGTTGCATCAATATTCAACCTTAGTCTGGGACCAGTTTTGGTGGTATGTTAAAAAAAAAGAGTTTTTTTACCTTTCACTCTGCCATCCGATGCTTCTTTCCTGCAGAGATCTGTCACCACATCTCTCTGTAGGTCGAAAGTCGGCTGGATCTTCAGCATGAATTCTGTTCCACCTCGTTGGTGGTTCTCCTGTCTTAGGAAGACAACGTCTTTCTTTCCCAACAGCATTTATCCCAAATGTAAAAAAAATGTTTTGATCACTCAATAAAGTGTTGATCATAAAATAAAATAAAATGCAAATGTTTGATCACTCAAGTCCGAGTTAAACTTCCTTGTTTTAGTCATTGTCGATACATTGTCGCCAATGTGTCGCTACAATGTATCAACCAAGGCAGAAGCGACACCTTGCAGTGTCACAGCTCTCTCTCATGTGACAGAGAGAGAGAGACGCTCGTAAAAGTTCCAACTTTTACGAAATGTCTACTTTGAACTGACCCAAATCTGTTGCTTTGTGCTGTCCTTTGTTCAATGATCGCCTGTTGACAATGACAACACGCGGAAATGTTTTCATTTCATGCTGGTGTGTTTAATCTGTCGTCCCTCCTTCCTCCAGGGGCCAGCGGGGAGCTTGGCTATTGTGAAGCCGACAGAAGCGTCACTACGGCCGGACTGGAATGTCTCACCGCCCCGCTGTATGGATGGCACACACACACACACACACACACACACACACACACACACACACACACACACACACACACACACACACAGACAGACACAATCGGTAACCAGAAGCCTCGCCCCAAAACACGCTCGCCCCAATTCTTTTTTGCGGACCCCTCGCCCCCAGCGGTTCTTGTATTCTTGCATGTTTTACTGAGGATAAGGTTAGAAATAATAAGTTTAGGTTTTTTCAAACTATGCCAAAACCTAAACTTATTTCTAACCTTATGGTAGGTAACTTTAGGCATAGTTTACTGAGTGAGGTCAAGTTTAGGAATTATGTTAGGTTACTGTTTAGGCATAGTTTACTGGGGTTAAGGTTTAGGAATACAGTTAGGTTTAGGCATAGTTTACTGAGAGGTTACGTTTAGGAATAAGGTTAGGTTTAGGCATAGTTTTACATTTAGGTATAGGTGGTGAGTGACCTGTCGGATTTGCCATTGCCACGGGGCGACTGTGTTTTGGGGCGAGTGTTTTGTCATTCACAGTCACCTGACCCCAGTGGAGCAAACACGGAAATTATAGCCTACTGTCTGATCTGCATAAACAAACAGTGCAGTACTGTAGTGTTACCATTGTCTGCTACATGCACGTTGCCACACGTGACCAATAAAGTGTGGTGGACAAAGTACTCAAACCCAGTACATGAGTCAAAAGTGTAGATACTACATAGGAATAAAGAATGAATGAATGTATGCTTTGGAAAAATGGTTTGAAATAATGTGAATTGTTGGCTATATGATTTTATCATGCACGTACATCATTATCAGACCTATTACCCTTCAATTTGCCCTCATTTGTAATATAAAATCTAATTTAAAATATATATATATATATATATATATATATATATATATATATATATATATATATATATATATATATATATGTGTGTGTGTGTGTGTGTGTGTGTGTGTGTGTGTGTGTGTATATATATATATATATATATATATATATATATATATATATATATATATAAAGCAGTAAAAGCAGTAAAAGCACAGCATTTAAACACAGCAATCAATGCATTGCTGTGTTTAAATGTCGAAGTTTTCCTAAAATAAAAGTATAGTATTACCACAAGTCCTGTATTCAAAATTTTACTTGAGACTTTAATTGTGTTTCACAATAAACATTTGAAACATAAAAGTACAAAAGTATTTGGCATCAAAACATACTAAAAGAACAAAAAGTAAAAGGACCCATTAAATGTGTCAAAATCTCTCAAAAACAACTGATCTTGTAGATCAGCTATTTTTGAATTGCCAAAGTATACAGAGCTTAATTGGTTAATATGATATGGTATAAGTACTGAAAAATAGAAAATACCCAAATAAAGTAAACGTACCATTTCTTCGTATATTATTTTTTAAATTTAGGCCCACCATAGAATAAAGAAAAATGAAATCTCATGACATTAACATTCGTCAGGCCACATCCTAATCTGCGATGTGTGAAACGGCATAAAGGAGAAACATAAAAGTACACACACACACACACACACACACAGAGCCCCGTACTTGTGCCTCGTTTCCTGAACAATTAACACATTATGTAAAACTATAATGTTTAGGTTATTATCATTCTAAACCTATATGTTGCTGCTGTTCTACATGCAGCCAACCACTTGGGAAACAATCACAGATTGGGGCTTTTTATGAAATATCCGAGACCATTCATGTTCATGGAACAAATACTCTTTGATCTCAAAACAACTACAGTAATAACCGAAAATAGCCAATCTACAACACGTCGCGCTATTTTCGGTGCCATGACATACTTCCGTAGAACAGTGGTTCTAAAACTTTTTTCATGTCAGGGACCCCCAAAATGATATATATTTGGCTGCGGACCCCCATCTCAAATATTCTGTTCCAGGGACCCCCAGAAGCAAAGATTTGAGTTACAAATGTTCGCTTAAAAATATATATATATTCAAAGGTTTGCTCACAATTTAAAAAGAAATAGCAGATCTACAAGCTCATAGCACGGCACTCACTATGAGCTTGTATATCTGCTATATAAAATAATTTTGATGCTATTTTAACACATTTTGCTGGGGACTCCCTGGAACCCCCCAAGGAACCCTGGGGGTCCCTGGACCCCACTTTGAGAACCAATGCCGTAGAAGACGTGCTTTTATTTGATCCAATCATGGGCCGTGGCGGACTGTGGGCAGTGGCGGATAGTGTGGGCGCTATCTCCGGTGGCCTGGCATATCGGACACGCGTATTGGCGCAGGTATGGACAGGTCACTTTCCCGTCCACCGACTTCAGGAAGTGTGACCTATAGATCTCGGCGGTCTCCCCGTTCCTCCTACAAAAGCGGCAGTAAACTACTAAACCACACGGCATGCAGCCACTGACGCCCGCCGTGGTGTCCGCAAGGCTGCTGGCTGGATCAGGGGTCATCACACTGTCAACAACAGAGACAGAGCAGGGTGTCATTAGTTTTAAAATAACAAAATAACTAAGACTAGAAACTATTTAGGAAAACATTTGAGTTAAAGCGGCCCTATGTAATTTTGTCCAATCTGTATGGTTGCGAACGCAGCGGAAAGTGGAGCTTACTATGAAACCGTGCTCGGCTTGTGTGTCTCTCTGCGTCTCTGTGTGCACTATTGTGTGCATTGCCTGTGTGCAGCCAAGTAAATGTCCAATATAGACGTACCATACATCAAATGAAAGGTCTTCGAAAACTGAACACACCTGTCAAGGTTGCATTTAAGCCCGCCCCTTCCCCCGGAAGCCACGCCCCGGAGAAGGCTTCTAAAAACTCCCCATTGAAACCCCATGTTAAATGAGAAGTGCCCGAATCGCTCCGAAACTTTTTCTACCCCCCCCTAACTTTTTATACCCCCTCCCCCCTACGAACAAATACTTCGGCCTCGGATTTTGGCTCCGCCCCCCGGAAGTGGGTGAAACAGGCACTTCTAACACTTTGTTGAATTGTTCAAAAACATTCAAAGTTTTTTTTTTGTGAATTTGTATTTTTCTAAGATGCTCCTTTTAATGTATTTGTATTTTTTTTATTTTTTTTATTGGTTACTTTTTCTTTAATATTTTTTTTTCATTATTATTTTATTTTTTTTGCGTTCGCTTCCCGCGTTCGCGCGTCTTACTTGAAGAGTATGTTAATACAATATAACTCATACAATTAGGGTGGTTGTATTTTGTCTCCCTGCCCTTCTATTGAGACATTTAGATTGTGTCAAAGGTCATGTCTCACCTTAGACTCAGGATCTGACCATTTATTTGACCTGATTCAATGTATTAATTTATCTACAAGTTCCTCCCCACATGATCAGTCTGGCCATGCCAGGCTACTGACCAAGCAGGCAGGCAGGCTCCATTTAGTTCAATGGTAAAAATGTCAGCACTTGCGCAGGAAACCGGGTTCAAATTCGGGGTAGGGGAGGAAAGTTACAAAGTCACAGCTTTAAAGGAAGGGTAAGTGATATTTTGGGGGTTAAAAGGTTCAAGCTCTATATTCTGACAGTATTCATTGCTATAGTGTTTGTCCACAGTAACAGGGGTTCTCCCCGTCTCTCCAGCTCTTTCATAAACAGAAAATACGTTGCCAATTTTGCCAATCAGGAGAAATTACCAGTTTTATCAGCTTCAATTTTATAGTGTTCCAGTTCCAATTGTGTCTGCTCATTTCTTTGTGTCGTCACTTCCCATTTCACTTGTTTAATCTGTATCCTGACTGAGTTCTCTATCCTGATTGGATAAAATTGGCATCATGACCTGAAAACGCATTTTCTGTTTACTAAAGAGCTGGAGAGAGCTATAGCAATGATTAGTATCAGAATATAGAGCTATTTAACACTTGTTTTTAACAAAAAGAAATAAATATCACTTACCCTTTAACTGAAACAAAAATAACAACCAATGAAAAATGCAAAACTATAACAGCCAGACCTGGGACTGGGGGTCATCATATAAGGCACGCTGCTTCCTCTAGCTGGGCTTAGGGTGATGGGGCTCTCCATGGTGTTTTTATAGTCCTTCTGGATAATCAGTGGTAGACAAAGTATATATCGTTGCTGTCGGGCAGAAACCTCTTATGTCCATATTTTAACTTTTCGTAAATTAACTCCCTACTTGATCATACTACAGCGTCACACAAAATCATCAAAAGTAGCAGATGCACAAGCTCGAAACGCGGCGCGAAGCGACACGTTTTGAGCTTGTAGATCTGCTACTTTTGCTGTTTTGGAATTTGAATCCTGAAAAGTTACATTTTCGGACATATGAGGTTTTCACCCGACAGAGACGATATTCAACTCAAGTAAATAATAATAATAATAATAATAATAATAATAATAATAATAATAATAATAATAATAATAATAATAATGTGCTTAAGTACAGCAGTCAAGTAAATATACTTACTTTCCAGAACTGATGGTGGTACTCAACCGCTTCTATTTGCGGTCTCTCATATCCTACGCCGCTGGGGGGCTCCGTGGTTCTCACTCCAGGGTCCATGTGGTCCTGCCACACATTAGAGTCTTTGTCAGGGATGTAGGGACAAGACAGAGACCATCCATACATCCATACATCCATTCATAAAGCAAGGCAAACCCCCAGACAGACAAAGAGACCATATATCTATCCATCCATCCATCCATCCATCCATCCACTTTATACTATAGGTCTGTAACAGTATTGCATGCATATTATTGTAGTGGTGCTTTTCAAAGTGAGGTCCATAAACCCTCTGGGTTACTTGAGGGGGTTCCAAACGTAAAGCCTATTGTATCTTCAGCCATTTGAAAATAGCAGCTCTACAAGCTCACAATTGATGTGATGCATTGTGAGCTTGTAGATATGCTATTTTCAAAAGATTTTAATACATTTAAAAGGTTGTGAAACGGGACATTCTGCATAATGAGTACTTTCTACTTTTGGTACTTTAAGTACATTTTGATACCAATACGTTTGTACTTTTACTCAAGTAAATTTTGAATTCTGGACTTTCACTTGTAACAGAGTATTTCTATATTACACTATTGATAGTTTTACTTAAAGGTAGGGTAAGTGATTTGCGTTGGTTAAAATAATTGTTAAATAGCTCTATATTCTGATAGTACTCATTGCTATAGAGTGTTTGTTCAGTATTAGGAGTCTCCTTGTCTCTCCACCTCTTTATTAAACAGAAAATGCATTTTCGTTTCAGTTTCAGTTTCATTTCCAATTTTATCCAACCAGGACAGAGAACTCAATCAGGATACAGATTAAACAAGTGAAATTGGAAGTGATGACACTAAGACATGAGCATGCAAAATTGGAACTGGAGCACTATACAAATTAAGCTTAAAAATTGGTACTTTCTCCTGATTGGCTGAGATTTTGACACCTACCGAAAAATTTATTTTCTGTTTATTAAAGAGCTGGAGAGACAGGGAGACATCTGTTACTGAAAAAACACTCTATAGCAATGATTACTATCAGAATATAGTATTTTAACCTTTTAACAAAATACTTTTTGTTTTAACCAAAACATATCACTTACCCTACCTTTAAGTAAAAAATGAGAGCACTTTTTCCACCACTGGATGTTGATACAAAAACGCATACATGGCCATGTGCATCCATGGCCTAGGCTCTCCAAAGCGCGCAGGAGGCGCTTTTACGCGTTACCATTCCTTCAGTTCAGATCCATTAGATCAAACTTGATCATCAAGTTGCATGTCTAGCCCCGTTTGGAGCCTTCTCTGGTCCATAACATTAGAACTCCCTCTAACGTTATGGACCAGCGGCGCTAACTCTCCACGATAGACGTTTAAGTCGCTTATTTAGTCAGGCTGTGCCTCGCCCTGAAACATGACTGTCATATCTGGATGAACTTCAACCTGGCGTTTGCACTTTCTCCAATTACGGTCCGCACATCTACATAAACGTTCAGATGTCAAATATAAAGTGCTTACCTCATGGCAACGGATGTTACAATTATGTACGGGCCCACAAAAGTACCTGTATCTTCCGTATTGTTCAATAAAAAGCATTTTAATCCAATCGGTGGCCAGTTTCTCATAGAGTTATAATGTATCAGATTGCAATACACCTCCCAACCGATAGGGTCGCGTAGTCGAAAGCAAAGGAAAAAATGCGGAGAAGATGGCCAATGATCGGATTAAAATGCTTTTTATTGAACAATACGGAACATACGGGCAATGCCGAGGACCCGTGCATAATTGTAACACCCGTGGCCATGCAGTAAGCACTTTATGTTTGAAATCTAAACGTTTATGTCGATGCACGGGCCAAAAAGGGAGAAAGTGCAAACACCAGGTTGAAGTTCATCCATGACTGTCATGACAGACGACCGTCGTGTGATCCATGGCTAGCCTGTGCCATGTTTTCCGTGCTCATAAATAAATACACCCAGATGAACAGTAAATAAAGTATTATCCAGGTTACAACAACAGTCAGCCCCTCCATCTCCTCACCTTGTGTGTTGCCATGTTGTTGAAAATAAATGTAGTTGAAATGTGAGTATACAAATAAACTCGCCTTGCTTTGGCCACCTGTTAAACAGAGTAAACGTTAATGAACGACAGTTTGTGCACAACATTATCTAACGTTATAGAGCTGTTTGTTGTTGGAAAGATCAATAGTCTAACCTGCCTGATGTTGTTTTTTTTTAAAGTACGTGTTTTTCAAATAACTTCATTGGTTTTATGAGATGTGTCACTCAGTTGTGCGGTGCCTGCAGTGCGGGCTGTCAGGGAAAACAAACAACGGCCATGTGCATCCTGTAGAGGTGGGTTTACTGTCTCCACCGACCTACCTAGTACCTGCCGCCCCGCCCCTTTCTAGCCTTCACACTGCACCATGACCCCCTCTACTGGACAGGGCTGCATATTGCAACTGCATATACTGTAATGCAGTGGAAGAGTGGAATTATGTTCAATTTGTATATAATCAATCAGTGGTGTAAATAAGTACATTTACTCAAGTACTGCTCTTAAATACAATTTCGAGGTATATTTTACTTTACTGGAGTATTTCCAATTTTCAGTACTTTTACTTCTCCACTACATCTCAGAGGCAAATATTGTACTTTTATTCCACTACAATTATTTGAAAACTTTAGTTACTAGTTACTTTGTAGATTATTATTACAAAACATACATTAACCACCATACATTAGCTCTAAATCCATTTTGGCCTTTGAAAATAGCCGATCTACAAGCTCACAATGCCATTGTGAGCTTGTAGATCTGCTATTTTCAAAAGATTTTTATACATTTCATACATTTGAAAACTTGTGAAATGGGACATTCTGCATAACGAGTACTTTCTACTTTTGGTACTTTAAGTACATTTTGATACCAATACTTTTGTACTTTTACTCAAGTCAATTTTGAATTCCGGACTTTTACTTGTAACAGAGTATTTCTACATTGCAGAATTGATACTATTACTTAAAGAGGTGGTGCCATGGTTTTGCACTTTTTCTGTTTTTCATGTGTCTATGAAGTTGATAGAACTTCATTAAGCCCCCTGGTGGTGTTTTTATGGTGTTTTATGTCTTCTCTGACTATTTTGAGTCTCTACCTGGAGGCTGAAACCTTGAGGGTCAAACGTGCCAATAGAAAAAAAGCCCTTTTGTGACATAGTAAAAATATACCCTCCCCCTCATTATCATAACACAACAGGTGTTGTGTTGATAATTATGTTTTAGGGGGGGGGGGAATCACTGAAAATCACGGCACCCCGTCTTTAAGTAAAACATGTGAGAACTTTTTACACCCCTGAAGCTATCTAAAACCTTGGGAAAATGTCCTTAGTTTTAGTCTTTGTCAATATTTCATACATAAGGGTACGGTCACACCTAACTTTGATTCTGCCTATGTGGCCGTCTTTTTGCAGTGGTTTTCAATGGGAACGGAGCCATTGCAAACCATTGCAAAAAGACGGCCACATAGGCAGAATCAAAGTTAGGTGTGACCGTACCCTAAGTCTAATATTATTGGGTGGATATGAAATCTTATATTCCAATGTGCACTTATTTAGGTGAGTAGTAAGGCCTGTTACAAAACTTTTTAAAGGTCTTCAAAAATAGTGCAGCTACATGCTCAGAGATGGAAACCCCAAGTAAAGTAAATGTACTATATTACTATAATAATGCTACAATGTGTAGGACTGAGGTGGTAATGAAGGCAATAGTTGAACAAAACCATGCAGTGTCTTATAATTCCTGCTACAATGTGTGGGAGGTGGTAATGAAGGCAGATGTGCAGACCACAGCTGACGTCTGCAGGCTCAGTTGTGTAGAACATGTGAGCACCTTCTATTTTGCACACATGCTCCCCAAAATTGTGTAATTGTGTATTATTGTTATTGCACTATACCAGTTATACTGTACATCCATAGGCTGTTTAATGACTGTCAAACTGTCAAACCAATCAACCCTTTTTCAGTAATGAAAAGGCTAGTCTATTGCACATTATTGCACCATATCAAATACCCTTGTGCCCTGTTTATTTGTTAATGAATTGTTTGTTATTAAACTATAAGTGATGTGGATAACATTGTTTGTCTGATGCCCAGTTGTTGTTGTTGTGGTGGTGGTTGTTGTTGTTTTTGCCACATATAGCACAGTTTACAGTTTGTGCCACACAGCTCATATGAGTATAAAATTATCTCAACCCTAGCATAAATTGTTCCTCAAAAACATAATGTAATGTTAAAATCATGTATATCAAAAATAAGCAGCAGCCTAGCTGAGCATTCTCAGGTGACACCACGCGGCAGTTACAGCTGTAGTCCACTAGGTGGCAGCCTTACTCCATCAGCAAAGTTATCGGGTTAGTCGTTAGGGTCTCTTTTGGACCCCTGGTGGGCCCCGGGACCAGACTTTGGTCCCACCTCCTTCCGATAACAGCCAATGAGAAGTGAACCACACCCGGAAGGAGGAAGTTTCACTCGAGCCACGTGAATCATCGAATCATCCAACAACAAGCATGGTTCCCCCAGCAGGACTCAACAGACCCAAAACAGTAAGAGAATGACAACAATAACATAAACAATAATAATCTAAAGTTAGGTCAAGTTAATGGCGAGTAAAGACCATTGTTGAGTACGACACGTTACAGATGCTTGAGACTCAGCCTGTCCTTCCTGAACTGACCTCCTGATGGTTAGCTGTTAGCATCCATGCTAGCTTATTGAAGAGTGTGGGCACATAGACATTGCTGTTGGCATCTCCATGTTAATTAGGCTATTTCTCTCCCCAACAAAATATTAAATATTTAAAGGTAGGGTAAGTGATATTTTTTGGTTAAAACAAAAAGTATTTTGTTAAAAGGTTAAAATACTATATTCTGATAGTAATCATTGTTATAGAGTGTTTTTTCAGTAACAGATGTCTCCCTGTCTCTCCAGCTCTTTAATAAACAGAAAATACATTTTTCGGTAGGTGTCAAAATCTCAGCCAATCAGGAGAAAGTACCAATTTTTAAGCTTAATTTGTATAGTGTTCCAGTTCCAATTTTGTCTGCTCATTTCTTAGTGTCATCACTTCCAATTTCACTTGTTTAATCTGTATCCTGATTGAGTTCTCTGTCCTGGTTGGATAAAATTGTAAATGAAACTGAAACTGAAACGAAAATGCATTTTCTGTTTAATAAAGAGCTGGAGGGACAAGGAGACTCCTAATACTGAACAAACACTCTATAGCAATGAGTACTATCAGAATATAGAGCTATTTAACAATTATTTTAACCAAAGCAAATCACTTACCCTACCTTTTAAAGTAAGAATTCGGTTAAAGTAGTTGTTTCTGCCCGTAGTGACTGGCTAGCCGCAGGTTTTGTTGCGATTGTAGAAATAGTAGGCCTTAAATGTCAAATGTATGTCTCATGTTCAAATAATGTATTCTTAACATTACATTAGACCATTTTCCAAATTAATTTTTTTTTAACGTGTCAGGTGAAAAATTTGCCAATTTAACACTGAATGTAGGATGGCCTTGGAACAAGAAGACTGACATTTATTTTATTGATTTTGACATCTATGTGATGTCATATTATAGGACCACAATGGAAACAAGTCCCCCAGGACTTTTTTGTGTGTCATCCTTTTAGCCTAAAAGTCTGACTGTACCACGTGCTGTTTACATTTCTGACAAGTATTCAGTCAGTCAATCAATATAGATATTCCAATGATTCCATATATCAGTGGTTCTGAAACATTTTCATGTTAAGGACCCCCAAATTAATTTGTATTTGGCCGTGGACCCCCCCCCCCCCCTTGAATATATTTTGTGCCAGGGAGGGACCCCCGCATACAAGATTATGTTAAAATGTTTTCAAAATATTAAAAGGTTTTCAAGATTGTATTTAGGAAAATAGCAGATATACAAGCAGCCAGTTGTGAGCTTGTAGACCGGCTATTTATATAGGGTTAAAGTGGTTAAGCTAATTTGGCAATTGTGAAAATAGTGGATCTATAACCTGACGTGTTATGAGCTTGTAGATCCACTGTTTTAGCTATTTTTGAAAAGGGGCTTAAATGGTGACTCATTTTTGACACCCTCAAATTCTCCTGAAATGACGCCTCTGGGGGTGTTTGAGAAGCACAGATGTACATCTTCTATGTCCTCCTTGCAGGAGCTGGGCAAGAATCTGTTCAAGCGGCGGAGGGTGCTGAGCAAACAGAAGAGGAAGAACCACGGGCACCACCAGATAATTGGAGCTGTGGTTGACAAGGGCCTCATCACTGCTCACCATCTGAAGAAGAGAAAGTACATAATGCTGAACAAATGCATACATGCACGTGCACGCGCACACACACACACACACACACACACACACACACACACACACACACACACACACACACATACATTTCCGGGAATGATTCCCAGAAATGTATGTTTAGGTGGGTTGAGACACAGGCTGAGATATTATTATTACCATATTATATTAATTAATAAACATTTTATTTTCGTGTCAGGACAATTGCTTGACCCATCCCACATGGCAATATCAGACACATCAGTTGCAAAAAAAAACAATAACATTCCAGTGTATTACCCAACCACCAACTCCTTATAAACAACAACCGTGTGTGTGTGTGTGTGTGTGTGTGTGTGTGTGTGTGTGTGTGTGTGTGTGTGTGTGTGTGTATACAGACCTGCACAATATTTTTGAATGAAAGTTAATCTGTTGTAGGTCAGCCTTACCACGCTTTAGAAAGATATTCTGAAAATGCAAAAAATGTGATCAACATTATAATGAGCATTAGTGAGGACCAATTATATGAAGATAGGTTATGGTCCTTTAACACATCCACCGCCAGAGGTTAATCTCATAATAATGTACTCACCTGCCAAGGTGTTTTTGTTGTTTTTTTGTTTTTTTCATGTCGCCATAGATCTTGTTAAAATCCTTAAGATTGAGCCGTGAACGGTCTGTTTACATCCGCGAGATCTCCCTGTATCTCCCAGTGAAGACCGCATGTCAAACGGACTTCCATGACTGTAGTTAGAGCGGATTACGTTAAACAGTGAAATGCGAGGAGAAAAAACTACAGGAAGAGAATTGAGTTTCAGTTTCGTCTGTAGAATGGGAGCGGGCGTGATCGTCGAAACCGGATCCCAAATAATTCTATTTCCTGTCATCAAACCGGAAACGGAAGTGGATCAAAAAAATTCCGAAAGTGCACCCGGACCGCGCATGCGCGAAAAGACCGCAGCCCGTAGGACTACGGGCTCGGCGCTTAACCGTTGGATTTAACGGCCCGTAGAACTACGGGCCCGGCGGTAAAGGTGTTAAGTAATAAATCAGTGTACTCAGTGGAATTTCACTTTTCTCTGTAGCAGTATTTCTGTTTTCTGGCACATTCCTACACATGCAAAAAATATCCATTCATTGCAGCAATGAATCAATCACACCGCCATTTTGTGGTTTTGCCCAATATTGGAATGTGCTGCCTTGAAAGAAAATCCGTTGGGAACAGAGACGATCGTTATTTCTGGTTATTCTCCCCCCCGCCCCCCAATTAACTGGTCCTAAACTAGGCAGATGTGCATGTTTGCATTGACACCAGTGTGTTTTGTCTTAATGTTTTAGTTTGGTTTGTGGCTCTATTTTCAGTAACTGAACAGGGGTGATTTTTGTATTTTTCATATTGTACATCTTTGACCTGACTCCCATGCGGTAGCCTAATTTCTAAAATTAGTGTTGTGTTTCACCCGCAGCACCAGCCCAAGAGCCAACATCACCTTATCTGGGAAGAAAAAAAACAAGCTTCTTAAGCAGCTGCGTCACATGGATAAGGAAAAGGCAAGCATGGGCGGTAAGGAAGGACCAGTGGATGTTTTTCTTTTCCCGAATTGCTTCCACCCAGTTTTAGCAATTACATTGGTATTCCGCTTCCGTGTTCCGAGAAAGTGGCGAGGTTCAGTGCATTGTCTAAGGAGAAGATTAACTGCCGCCTTCACCGCGGCGACAGGAGGCGCAGCACCACTTTTCTGTTGCCTCCCTCAGTGTGGCGAGACGGCCAACCGGAAGTGTGCTGTGGTCTGAAATAGGCGTGGATTGGTGTACCCATGAAAATCCACGTCACCGACACTTTGTACACACCTATTTAGCAGCACAAACGCAGTTATAAATGGCCTCTGCTAGTGTGAATGTGGTGTTAGTCTCTAGTTGAACAAAGTGTTTAGAGACTTGTGAGTCTAGTGCCTGGCTGCACAGTGAAATACTGAAGCCTAATTGTCTCCGCCAGGCCGAAGGCATGGCGAGAGAGTATGTTTTACCCCCCCGTCTGTCCGTCCGTGTGTGTGTGTGTGTGTCCGTCCGTGTGTGTGTGTGTGTGTGTCCGTCCGTCCGTGTGTCCGTCTGTGAACAGCTAATGTCCGACGCCGTTGGCCCGCTCGCTCCGAAACTGTGCACACACACTCCCTGGATGCCAATTCAGAACCTCTGCCCCCATTTTTCACATAGCCCTGTTATAGCGCCACCAGGAGGCCGATTTGTGCTAAACCCATTTACTCCTACAGATTTTATCCAAACGTCATGCAAATCGGTACACATTATCTCTATAGTCATGTGATCAACACGGATCTGTCCGATTTTCCATATTCCATCCTCATTGGCTAAGGTTGGCTTCCAAAGTTTGCAGGATTGGTCCGTTTTGAACAAAATGCCTCAAATCATGAACGCAGCTTGCGATTTCCGTGAAATTTCACAAACACATTGATTGATTGATTGATTGAAATTTTTATTAGGCAAAAGAATGTAAAACAACACAGTTACATTTATAATGCTTTTGACTAAAAGGTCCGGACTTGTTTCCGTTGGGGTCCTTGAATTAATTTCATAGACATATATATAGTAGCAACCAAACATTTCAAAAATCAACATGAAAATACAGATAATACAGAAAAAATACCACTATGTACAAAATTCATTTGTAATCACATTCCCACTAGGCCGAGGAAGAAATGGCACCCTTTTCACATTGGCCTGTTATAGCGCCACCAGCAGGTCTAATCTTAGCAAAACACATTTTTGGAACAAAAGCCTCAAATCATGAATGCAGTGTCTGATTGCCGTGAAAAGCCTAAGAAGAAATGACACCCCTTTCACATTGGCCTATAATAGCGCCACCAAGAGGCCACAATAACGTACCTGACCTGGCGGAGACCTGTGCTCCGAGGAGCACTTTTTCTAGTTTATACCCTGTGATACGACAATTTCACAATGCTTTTGAAAATCAGTTTGTGTTGGAACGCGACACCGTGATGGAGTATTATGCTTGAGTGTTCTAAGTTTGAAAGTTTGTGCCCTTTGATCCTCTTGTAATGCATGTGCAACAACATATTAGCGGTTGTCCCAATTTATAAGAAAGTGACGTGATTGTATTAAAACCACGTAAACCGTATTTACTTAGTTGTATGATAAATAGCAACCATTGCTGATCTACAAGCTCGCAACACTTAGCATCGCATCGGGTTGTGAGCTTGTAGGTTGGCTATTTTTGCGATTGTTCATCATTTCTGACAATATGACATGCCCGATATAGGGACGCCATAAAAGGATAAAATATCTCTCTTATTGTGTGAATTTTTCTGTCTTGTCTCCATAGCTGAGCCAGTAACACAACCAAAGAAAGAGGCCTCTTCATCATCTGTGCCAGGCAAAAAGAACAAAAAGAAGAAAGGGGTTGGATCCCAGGTGGATGTGGAAATGGCAGATGTGGAATGAGAGGAGGGTGATAAAAATGATCCCATTTTGGCGCCCAGCCACGTAGGACAATATCCAGTATTTGAACTGGAGAGGGGCACAATGGGTGTTTCCTTGCCATCTAATGGGAGAACTGAACGGGGAATATGATCCACAGGGTGTCCTGAAAAGTCTGGAATCACAGTGATAAATAACACAACATAGTTTGGATTTGGATGAGGGGGCATTACCGGGCCCCCGAGAATCAAATCCTTTTCCATTTTGCTGCCAGTGACTGCTTGAAGGGGGAAAAAAAGTATTTGGAGAATGTCTAAACCCTGCGTCATCTGCTAGCAGTGAATTACCAACTGAGATATGCATTGTCAGATTCAAAGACACGAGTGCACTAAGAATAGCAATGTCTGTTTCAGAATGACCTCTAGGGGCTGCTAGAGGTGCTTTTGAATTCCTTAACCTTACAATAGCAGATCTACAAGCTCACAGGCGTCACTTTGTGCCGTGCTGTGAGCTTGTACATCTGCTGTTTTTGAACTTTTTTGAAAGATCTTCAAAACTGTGAGAACTACTGGTTTAGAAGGCATTTGTAGAATCGGCCTCAGGTCTTAACCACTTAAACCCCAGCATCCTTATTGTGGCCCGAGGGGTCTTGGTGGGAGGGAGGGGGGTTCCAGGGAGGAACGTGTTTAGAATGGAACAACCATTATCAAATTAGTCTTGCGTTGCTTGCTGGGTGATCTATCGTCTGGAAACGCAAGACTATTATCAAATCCACCAATACAATAAAGGAAAAAAATAAAAACAATGGGATAAATGGCCAATCGGATATCTGCATATAAAACGTCAATATAAAATCTGTCTAAAAGTCTCTCGTCTTTAAGTGGTTAAGATTCCAGACTTTTCAGAAACCCGATTGCTTTTCCTTAAGAGTACACAACTGGGTTGCCTTTTTTTTTTTTTTTTCTTCTTCTGTTTTCAGACCTACAGAGTCGCTTCAATGCCTCCGCTATTTTGTATATTATATAAATATTGGCAGAAGACAACGTCATAAAGAAATATCGTAATAAACCTGGGTGTAATAGTGTAAACATTTGACTGGAATGTTGTAGGGTTTGTGATCCTGTGTGAAAGGTCCACAGACAAACTATGCATCATCAACCAGATTGTTTCTTATGTCGTCTGCATTTATTATGGATGTAATTAAAGGCTATTTCAACTGTTATGCATCTGACTTGTAATTTTTTTATTAAGATTTGGTTTGGCTTTAGAACCTTAAAGCCCAAGTCACTTTATATTAATCACTTTAAACAAACTATTTCATTCCAAGCAATATTCTTCAGTCACTTCATCACTGTTGCTGTTTTCAGTGTCCCAATAACAACACAGATAGGACATTGAAATAATTGATTCTCAAAACAAATAAGTGCAAGTTAAATTGTTGTTTTGGGGCATATGTGTGTTTCTTCTTTCGGCTAATTCCCATCGGGGTCCCCATAGTGGCTTGTCTGTTTCCATCTGTTTCTGTTCTGTGCATCTTCGGTCACTCCAGCCACCTGCATGTCCTCTCTCACCGCATCCATAAACCTCCTTTGGCCTTCCTCTTCTCCTCTTGCCTGGTAGTTCCATCTTCAGCATACTTCTCCCAATGTACTCCTCCTCATCCCGCCTTCGCACATGTCCAAACCATCTCAACCTCGCCTCTCTTGTCTTATCCCCCAAATCTTCTAACCTGGGCTGATCCTCTAATGTAGTCATTTATTCTTGTCTTAAATTCTTATCCCACGATTTTGTAACTTATTTTTTCACCCAGTGCCAATTGTCTAAATAATCCTGGGTGCCTCCTTCAATGCATGAGAGCTAGCAGGCCGCTTCTTATCACCTGACAGGGGGGAGGTTCCCTGGTTAGACGTAGCGCATGCATGGAACACGTTATTCCAACCAGTCCCTTTCCCCTCCATCAAGCGCCCTGTCTTTGTGAGGGTACCTACCCTAGGAGACACAGGGTGAACATGCAAACTCTACACGGAGAGGCCCTTTTCACCAACCCCTATGGTATGGGCACTAATGTCATTTCTGATCTTTTCCTTCCTTGTCACTCACTCCTAATGACAATCATAGCATCCTCAATTCTGCCACCTCCAGCTCCGCCTCCTTTGTCTTTTTGTCAGTGCCACCTTTTCCAAGCCATACAGCATGGCTGGTCTCATTACCGTCTTACACATCTTCCCTCTCACTCTTACTGGTACCCTTCTGTCACAAATCACTCCTGACACTTCCTTCCCTCCATCCATTCCATGTGTTTGTGTATGATAAATGAATGAATGAAATGAAAGGGCCAATGATTGATTTAAAAATGTTCTTTGTTGTGATGTCACTCTGAGGTTTTTAGGCTGATATTTGGAATCAGATATTGGGAGTTTTGTTCTCTGGGACAAATTGATAACGGCTGTATTATTTTATATTTGGGAATGTAGCTAGTTTGTCATAGTTTGGGTCCCAAAAAAAACGCATGGATGCACAAATGGCTGCCCAAATGTAGCCCATCTATTCTGGCATCATTTTCTAACTGGTAGAGAGTGCTTGTGCAGCAAGTGTTGTTCATCCTCTTCAATTATTAATACGCCTGTGTGCACAATCAATGTAATTCCCTATAACATCCTACATTCCTGCTTTTGTTGTGGGGATATTTTTTATTTTATTTACATCAGTTATGATGACACGTTTAACATTTTGGACCCGATAGAGACATGTGTTGTGTTGATGCTGACAGAACGTTGTGTTGTGTTGGATGGAAGGAGCATCCCTCCCTCCCCCCTTCCTTCCAGAAGGACAAAGACTGAAATGGGTCAGACTCACACTCAGTAGCTACCAGGGTTGCCATGTCCGCTTATTATAAGCGATTTGGGGCTTGTTTTCCTGTGGAGTTGCTTATTTTGGTGCTCGTTTCCTAATGTTGTTTAAACACAGCTGGTTCTCAAAAATGTTGATGTCAAAGACCCCCAAATTAATATGTGTCTGCGCAGCCCCATCTGAAAATATGTTATGCCAGGGCAGGGACCCGCCTGTACCAGATTTGTGTCAGTAAAATGTTTCAAGAATATTCCACATGTTTCCCATTTTCTCCAAGATTTTTTTTTTGACAATAGCAGATCACGTCGCGACGCGTTGTGAGCTTGTAGATCGGCTATTTTCAAAAAGCCGACGTATGAATAGGGTTTAAAGTGCTCATGTGGCCTAAATAGTCGCTTCTTTTTGGGCTCGTTTTCCCCGACCTGGTTGCTTATTTCTCTCACAAAACCTGGCCACTGGTCACACTCAGACTCAGTAGCTAGTACACTCACATCTCTTGCATCGTAGATTGCTTTCTCCTCCACTCTTTTATCATCATGTTTTGGTCCAGAAGAAGAATAGATGCTATACGTTTCGCGTTGGCCATGTTTTGGTAAAAAAAAAAAAAAAAATCATCGTGATATAGTGGGGCCTATAAAACGATCCGATACAGTTTATATATAGGCTATTATAGTGAGATTTCAAGGGAAGAAACCATCCGCTCAAGGTGCTTTTTAATTTGGCATCATTTCTCGGCAACACTTCGGATCGTCAACATGTCCTCTGCGGACGGGTAAGGTACTAAATCAATACAGAACTCTATGTATTAACACTGCTATAATGCAAATGCAATACTAGCTCCATAAAGAACCTCTCACTCCGCTATACAGCTCCGAGATGAGGTTCTATGTCGTTCTTATCCAGAATCGGGTGAACGTCCGCCAAGGCTCCGCTGTTTACCCTTGTGTATACACGTCGTATCCCAAAACTAATGGTAGATTCCAAACCACACGGATGTTTAAAGTTTGGTTCGGCGCATAAAATTTTAGGAACGGAGCGAAACTACCCGTTTAAATCGCTTATTTAGTCAGCCTGTGGCCATGTTTCCCATTCAACCCGGAAAACCCCCCTACGTCCGCTGCCAGTACTGCTCCCGGTTTGGCTACAATGGGAAACATGGCCACAGGCTGACTGAATAAGCGATTTAAACGGGTAGTTTCGCTCCGTTCCTAAAATTTTATGCGCCGAACCAAACTTTAAACATCCGTGCGGCTTGGAATCTACCATTAGTTTTGGGATACGACGTATACAAAAGGGTAAACAGCGGAGCCTTGGCGGACGTTCACCCGATTCTGGAAGGTAACGACATAGAACCTCATCTCGGAGCTGTATAGCGGAGTGAGAGGTTCTTTATGGAGCTAGTATTAACACTGCTATAATGCAAATGCAATACATTGTGGTTCCAGGTTTAGATGCCCAGCGGTCGGGTGCAGCATCGGTGTCCTCAGACTGTACAGTATGGGACAAACAATGTGTGGAAGAAATGGATGATTTTTTTTACAATCACCCAATAGAACGGCGTGCTCTCTCTCTGTATATTTGGTATAACTAATATACAGGGCCTTTTGTGATCTTTTGTTTTGGCCCCTTTTTAAAGTGGCTGCAGGATGAGTGTGAGATAATAACAAGTGTCCTCAGAAAACCACCAATTGCTTGAAGATTGCGTCATTGTGGAATCATTGTAGCCTTATTATCTTACATGCTGTTCAGTGAATGCATCCATTGCTTGCTGCATGGGATGAGATGAGATGAGAAACAACTTAAACAGTGAATTGTGATTTTAGACTGGGTGCAATTATTGCACCCAGTCTAAAATCACAATTCACTGTTTAAGTTCCAGCTGTGAGCCTGATAGATGATGATAACTGTGCACCTCTAAATAAACAGCACCAATTCTAGGCCTTTGTCTGTTTTTTTTTTACCATGCTTCTTATCTCATTGGCAGCATGTTTTTAGGTAAGGCCCATGGTATCACTCCTTTGTAACACAACTTCAGGACATTCTGGCATAACAGGGTGTAAAAATGAACTGGGTTTATCTAGAGGTGTTGTTTACCTGCTTATATATGGGTCAGATATCTGCTGCAATAAGGAAGAGCACAGAGACTGTTCCCGGCCATGCGATATACTTACAGTAACAGAGTAAAAGTACTAATTTTTTTTCAAAATGTGTCAAACTTCTTTCTCCCAAAATACAAGCTCACGCCACACGTTGTTGTGAGCTGTACAGTGGCTATTTTCGAATACCTGAAATACACCTACAATGGGGTTTTTCTAATAATAATTTAAATCTGCAAACTAAAGCTGTCAAATAATTGCAGTGGAGAAAAAAAGTAGCCTACAATATTTGCCTCTGACATGTCATGTTGCGGAGTAGAAGTATAAACTATACAAAAACTAAAATAACATTAAAAACACCTCCAAATTGTAGGATACTTACCACTTAAACCCCAGCATAGGTATTGTGGAGAAAGCTTTCGCTGAAAATAGCAGATCGTCAATCCCCATTGTTAGCTTGTCGAACGGCTATTTTCAGCGAAAGCTTTCCCCACAATAAGAGAAAACAGAAAATACACTAGTATTGAGCCCTGAGGGACTCCGGTTATCCATATGGGGTTTAAGTGGTTAAGTACACAGTATACTTGGTTACTTTTCACGACTAGCGAGATAAAAAGGGAGATAACAGCAAGGCTGTTCTGTTCCTCATCCCATGCAGGAGACGGGGTCAGAGTCCTGCTGTGAGGAGATAGTGGGTCTCTGGGTGTGATGGACTGTGGACCCAGACGGCTGGTCAACATCTGATGGAGAACTACTTCAACTTAAGCTGTCGGTGAGTACATCAACTCCACCACAGAAATACCCATTGATTTCTGATGGAATTTGAATTTAGAAATCATTTGTCCGCTCACATTTGACTTAGATTCAGTTTCTTTATGCATACTCTGTTCCTGTACTGTTGTTTTTGTTTGTTTGTTATGCTGTTAAGTGTTTTATGTACAGAGGGCCACAATGGGAATAAGCCCGTGGGCTTTATTGTGTCCTCTGTGATGCTATGACTGTATGTCGGGAAAGTGCTATTGTGCTCTTTTTTATGTAATGTCACCAAATAAAATCAATCAAGTAATCAATCAATACTTGTAAGCCAACACGATTTGATTGATTTTATGAGAAAGCTTGGAAAGTGTACGTCAGTACAGTTACAAAAGCAATGCTAAAAGGATAACAAAAAAAGCCCCCTCCATTGTGGTCCTTTGTACTTAATTCATCATAAAGACATACAATACATACAATATTAAAGGGATACTTCACTTTCAAATAAAATAAACATTAAAAAAAATTATTTAAAAAAAATGAAAGAAGTTATGGCAAAATAAAGGCCCCCTCACACATTAGTAGGACACTCTAATGCGTGAGGGGGCCTTTATTTTGCCATAACTTCTTTCATTTTTTTTAAATAATTTTTTTAAATGTTTATTTTATTTGAAAGTGAAGTATCCCTTTAATTAACGTGCATCAATTTGATTTGAGGTCTAGATGTACTGATGGCATTACGATTTTTAGAACTCTCCTCCTAATTAATTATGAAGAAGGACTGTGGCAGCGATTCACAATTGAAGATATTTCTAAATGTTAGTTTTTATAGGATATATTAGTCAAACGTGTGCACTTAAAGTCACAGCCAGCTTAAAGTCACAGCCAGTTTTCACGGTGTGAATCTGACTTTTCTCTCGCTCCAAAGGAGCTAATGAAACGGTTGACAGAAATATCTTCCTTTTTTTAGATTTCTATATTTATACTCTGTGCTGTTGGCTTTGAAGCTAGTGGTCTAGTGTCACTTTGAAAGCGGAAACAGACAAGGGAAATAAAGATGGTAAAAAAAACAAGGTTTTTAATGGTGACGCGAAGATCAACTTCACTGAGTCAGGCTGATAGCTGAGGGAGGAGTTCTTTTAAAACGTGCAGCAAGAGTAGCTGGTGTGTGAACACATAAGGTTTTGAAGGAAGCTTGTTTTTTGAGGTGTCTTGAAGTCTACCAGGGCCTTAGTTAGCAGCACTGAAAGACTGCAGTTCTCATTTTGCTGGATGTGTTGAGATTTTTATTTTAGTAGTGTTTTAGGACTTTGTTCTTAATTGGATAGAGATTTGCACCTGGAATGCCTCAATGAATTTGGTTTGCTTACCAACTAGTTAAACTACCAGGGTGCCTACAGTACATGTACAGTTGTACAAGTTTGTTTAGTGTAGACTTACACATATTTTGCACCCTGACAAATTACAAAATCCAATTATTTTCCATGCCACTGTGAAAGAGTCTCCCTTGGTGAGACATGGAGACGTGGAGAGCAAACTCACATGGCCCGGTTTCACAGAGCAAATGCAGCTTTGAATATAACATGAGTCAAAGTAGATGCTACAACAGACGTCATGTGTCAATTCTGTGTAATCTTTGACGCTGAAATGACACATGACATGTCATCGTGAACTTGTCATTGTGAATGACTTTTTCCAACAGCTAGAAACCTTTTATATCTGTGATGAAAGAATCAAAGATGATGATTTATGCTTAATGTGTTCTTTTAACTCTCAGCTCTAAAATGTTTTATGTCTTTTATGCTGAGCCGACATAAGTAAGTGTGACCTTATCACCAAAACTAGGCTGTCTGAATTTAAAAAAAAAAAGTATTTCTCTTCTTCACAACTCAACACACTTCTGTGTCTTGGCCCTTTTGTCACTGGAGTGTGAAAGTAATTTTCACTGTGGATTTACAGTTTTAGGCCACAGCACATGAGATTAAATGCTGTCAATTGTGCAGACAATTAAGACCAACATTACGTTTTTCCTTGACCTGGTTAGTCTTTGTTCAATGTTTGGTGCATTCATTCCATACTGTTTGTGAACCTCTTCTGAAATCAAGATATCGCACATCTCTAGAAGCAGAACGTTGTCTTTGTATAATCACTTTGATTGAATCAGCAGAACAATACGTTTAGCATGATTCAGTCTACGTCTGCGGGTCCCCAGGTGGTCCAGTCACTTAGCGTTCATTTAAACTACGCTTGACGGGCGATGTCATGCGATTATGCTGCGTAATCGGGTCAGGTCATCCCGGGTCACATCTGTCACATGGCCATTTCCTCTCTCTCTCCCATATTTCCTGATTGTTTCCACCGTGCTGTCAAATACGCATAAACGTCCTCCTGACACTGAACACTCTGCAGACCATTTCTCTAGATCCGTGCTCTCCCGCTGTGGACCGTGCTGAGGGTTGTTGGCCTTTCTAAAACGAGCCCCGGTGGAAGTGCTGCAAGCCATGACGCTCAAACGGAACAGTCTGCCCGCGAGGACGCTCGTCGCGGCCGCGGCCATGATGCTGATGACCGTCGTCTCTGCCGCGCCGATGGAGGCAGAGACGTGTTACTCCAGACAACACAAGGGGGCTGTCGTCAACGTCAGAGTTGCCTTAACCACACCCAGGACGGCCATGGACACGCGCGTGGTCACGTCCGAGCGGGACTGTGTCCTGGCCTGCTGCTCAGAGGAAGTGAAGCCGGGTAGGTGATGCTTACGATGCTTTATTTTTCGTTCATTCGTTCATTCGTTCGTTCATTCATTCATTCATTCATTCATTCATTCATTCATTCATTTGTTTGTTTAGCTGAGCAAGTGGTCAAGACCTCCACATCTGGGGATTGGAAATCACATCTCTTTTAGAAATTCATGTGCCTGATTTATAATTAGTTGCACACGGGTGTCGCACACCAAAAAAATGCATTTAGATCGATTAATAGTAAGTGATATTTTTTGGTTAAAAAATTAAGTATGGTTAAAAAGTTTAAGCTCTATAATCCAATTACAAAGGTTACACATTTCATTCCATCAGGAGAGGGAACCCCACAAAGATACAGGTAGGTACATAGCAGCAGATATACTGTACATGACAGGGAGACTCCTGTTACTGAACAAACACTCTATAGACAATGATTACTATCAGAATATGACGGTATTTGGCCCGGACGGTTGGCATAACCGTCTGGGTACCTAGGCTGGTGGTCCAGCCAGACAGCGGGTCGCGGGTTCGACTCCCAAGTCCGACGGCCTTTGCTGCATGGCACTCCCCATCTCTCTCCCTTTGTCCTGGCAGCCTACTGTCCTATCAATAAAGGTATAAAAGCCACACAAAAAAACGTAAAAAAAAAAGGATATAGCGCTATTTACACTTACTTTAACAACAATGTGTATCACTTACACCACCCTTAAATAAAGTCATGATTTGAGCATCACCAGCAGATGGCAGCAGTGTCTAATGTGTAGTTGCACCAACCCAGAGAAAGTCATTGAGAGCCTGGCAGTTGTATTCCAGTACTGAGTAACTTGAGTTATGTTGATGTAGATGCACTGCTTTAGCGGCAATTCGGAATTGCAATAGCTTTGTCATTTCACTGTTTGTTCCCTCTAGTGTTTTTTTGCTATCCACATTACCTTTGTTTTTGTTCTTATCACTGTTATCACCAGATTCTGGGAAATAGCCCATATTTTATCGAGTTAACAATAGTGCAGCAGTGGATAAAACTGTGGTCTATCTTATCTTTGTCCATCTGAGTGTCTGTCCAACCATGTACTGTCCATCTGTACCTTGTGTGGTAGCTTGAAATGTAATTACCAGGGACTACATTTTTGGTTGCCTCAACACAAGCCGAGAACGACTGGCACACCACTTAAATTGGCCTTGCAGGGCTATGGTAAGTTTATCTATATTCTAAGGCACGTTTCAAGAAAAGTTCTCTGATTGTTTATAAGTAAGCCTAGTCATAATTAAAGGTGCTATAGATAGACAACACTCAGCCACTAATTGTCACAATCCACTCATCATAACATCTTCTCTCGGATAAGGTTCCTTATTTCCCTGACTCATGTCTAAAAGACAGCACTCATTCGGTTTGCAGATCTGTAGGCAAGTAGTCATGAATTAAGTATTACATAATGTTAAATGGTACATTTGTATAGCACCTTTATCCAGAGTGCATTACATTCACACACCAATGGCAGAGGAAATCATGCAAGGCACCAACTTGCTCATCGGGAACAGTTAGGGGTTCAGTGTGTCTTGCTCGAGGACACTTTGACAGTAATGACAGAGGGAGCCCGGGATCGAACCGGAAACCTTCCGTTCCCCAAGCGGACACTCTCTACATCCTGAGCCGCTGCCGCCCAACTAAAGCTGGTTATATATAAGTACACTTCGAATAGTCATTATGGCCGTATTGATGACACCACATGTAACATGGTTGATATTGCATATTGGTGTAGTGAGTGTAAACTCAATCCATAGTATCCGTATACATGTACAGTCATTAGGCGTTGTGCTGATTCTAATAATTAGCTTAATTTAGAACAGTCTAGTGGCGCTCTGCAAAACCCCAGACACCTGATCATGGCCCTGAACTCTGGAAGAAGCACGTAACATACTAAGTCATATGCCAAGGATACCCTTTCTAACATAACTAGTCCATGCATTAAGGCCCAGTGCAAACTTTTAATAGATACAGACCTATTGGCTGCAATGATTAAATGACGTGATTAAATGAAACAATACATATAAGGCACGTGGTTGTGTATTTTATACCTAAAATAATAATTAAAATCACTCAGACTTCCACAGACTGGATAAAACAGTGGCTATTCTTTTATGTCTGCATGAAGCTGCTGAGCAGAGTGGTGGCGCAGTTCAGTGCAGGCCAGTGCCTGGCTGCTAAAGGCTAAGTTAAAACACTCAGTTTGACTAAAAATTTTCTTCTTTCTTATGTCTTAAAGGTGCCAAGTGCAACATGGCTGTGTTCAACTCTAAGAAACCCTCGGCGACTGAAAACTGCTACTTGTTCCACTGTGCAACAGAGCAGGACTGTCCTCTGATGTCGGCTCAGGAGGGCATCAACACTTATGATATCTTCAAAGGTAACTGAACTGCATTGCTTTGTTCCTCTAGTGCACTGGTTCCCCAAACCTTTTAGCTTGAGACCCAAAAGTGAAATTTGATGTCTCCCTGGGACCCAAATTAGTGAAAATAGACAATCTACAATGCGTTGTGAGCTTGTAGATCGGCTATTTCCCCCCCCCACTATTTCTTAAATGCATTTTTTTCCTAATTCATGACATTTCTTCGATTTTGAATTTTGAAGTTTGAATTATTATTTTTTTTATGAAAGATTGTGAATTGTTTGAAAATCTTTTGAAATAATGATAATTAAAACAAAATCTTGGACACAAACAAAATAAAGGGATGGTTACTTGCGACCCACTAATGGGTCCCGACCCAGTGTGTGGGAAACAGTGCTCTAGTGCAGTGGTTCTCAACCTGTGGGCCGGTATTGCAAGTGGGCCCGCAAATCATTGTCAAAACACTACGGTTTTACTGATAATATAACATTAATATTAAAATGTGACACCAATACATAAGAACTTATAGCATAGTGCGCTAGTTCCATTGATCCGAGGTGGAACACACTCGATCATTAAAATGCTCTGAGAATGCACGCGGCCCACCCACCTGACCTGGTGGCTCACCCATCTGACCAGGTCAGGTGGGTGGGCCGTGTGCCGCCCACCCACCTGACCTGGTCAGATGGGTGAGCGGCAAATGCTTTCAATATTTTCGAGTGGGCCCTGATACAGAAAAGGTAGAGAACCACTGCTCTTGGGGACTATGGACGGAAATTAGCATTCTTGCTAAATCCATTCATGAGATGTTCATTTATATGCGCTGTCCCATCCAAGTAAACGTATAAATAAATATAAATAGTGCCATCCTTTGGCCAAAGGGCACTTTTGAAAAATGGCCACTTGTTTTTTATTTTGGTATTTTATTTCATTTCACTGTACAGTTATTGTTCAAATAATATGAATCCTTCAGTGAATACATACTGTAATATACAACAAATATACAAATATATTCCAGGCACTAATCATCATTTGTGTTAGTTAGCCCCTCTAGTGAACATGCTGGGCTCTAAGGATGGCAATGTCAATCGGTTCAAAGTCCTTTGGTCCGTTTGGGTGTAGCTAGCAGTGCTTTTAGATTCTTTGTCTTGTTAAAATACCTGGAACGCATCTGTGTCACTTTTAGATTTCTTTAGGCTATTCAAAAATAGCAGATATACAAGCTCATAGCGCGGCACCGAGTGCCGCGCTATGAGCTTGTAGATCTGCTATTTTTGAAAAACCGAGGAAAATAAATTTGGGTTTTTCTTTCAAAAAATTGTTAGGATTTAGAAGACATTTCTAGAATCTTCTCAGGTCTTAATGGGTTAAGTCAATATTTTGTTTCAAATCGTTGCTTTTGCTCTAGGGTTGCTCCATCCCACCACGGTGAGACCCACGACTCCTGCCGCAGACCAAACGACCACAACCACCACCACCCAATCCCCGAGCACCCCAACCACCACCCCACAGCCAACCACAACCACCGCAACACCAGGTACCACAGCAATGCTGCCAACCACGGCAGTGACAACCACCACGCTACCCACCACCACCACCACCACTACCACCATCACTAGCACCACACCAGAGCCCACTACCACCATCACTAGCACCACACCAGAGCCCACTACCACCACCACACATGCCACCCCAACTCCACAGCCAGCGACAACCACTACCACAACACCAGCTACAACCACCACCAGCACCTCGACCACCACAACTCAGCCCACCACCACCACCACCACCACAACAACACAAACACCTCCACCCATAATCATCATAGCCACACTGCCTCTGGTGGCAGCACCGCCAAGCGTAACCACTGCTTCTACAACTACGACTGCAACTGCAGTTAGGCTAGTAGCGAGCGAGGCTCATCCAACCGTAGCAACAATCACAGCCACTACAAACACACTAGCCACGAGGAAGAGTAACAAATCCACTAAGAAACAGAACAAGTCACCCAAGAAACCCAAACCTCACCCTGTTACCACCACCACTACAGCCTCCACGCACGTCCAGACTCCCACCACTTTGCCAGCTGCCGTGATGCCCGACAGCGATGCTGAACACAGGGCCGTTGCAAAGCCAGAGCCGGCCGCCGCGACACCTACTTCAACTACAGCTACCACCACAACTACTGCTGCTGCTGCTGCTGCTACTACTACTACCGCTACTACTACTACTACTACTACTACTACTCCTACTACTACTACTACTACTACTACTACTACTACTACTACTACTACTACTACTACTACTACTCCAATCACTGTTGCAACAGAGCCATCCACCACCAGGACGACTACCGTTGCGGCGCTGATCATTGTGGCCCAGGGGGCGATTCAGTCAGATCACTCCCTCCATGACCCTGTCTCAGTGGAGGGTGCGGGTCAGGGTCAGGGCAAGGCCATAGCTGCACGGGGGGCTCTGAAGAGCGGCCTGGTGGCAGTGATGGTTCTGGGGTTGGTCATCCTCATGCTGGCCTTGGCCGTGGGGGGCCGTAAAGCCATGGAGTCCTTCGACAGACGCCACTACACGAGACTGGAGCTCAACGATCTGCACTATGAGGTGTAAAAGTCATGGCTTTCACAAAAAAAACAGGCACACTTTTTGAGTCTTGCTTCCCAAGAGGGGATCTCAGAAGGACAAAATGTCTGAGACTTATGGTATGTTTAAAAATAATGTCCACCTTCATTTAATAATGTAATGTTTTTTTTGGTTTCTGAATGGCTCACAGTTATACAGTATGTTAATGGCAATGTCCACGCTTTCACTATGTCAAAGAGAGAAATGCATCAGATGGCTATGGAATATAAAGGACAGACAGCAATATTTTTATTCCCCAATACTCAGGAAGCCTCTGAATTCACACCAGTATAGAGACATGACGGACAATGTAACCTGACATCATGATGTACTTTAAAGGGTTATCACTTTGTGTATACAGTGCACTACTGCATGTGTTTTTGAATTGTACATGCTTTGTACCATAGCCATAGATGAGCTTTTGATTCCTTCCTGAGCCTAATTTATGTTCCATTGCACACCGGTGTTGCATTGCGTCTTTTCTATCGTTTATGATTTGAAAAGCAGTTCCTTTTCAATAAGCAACACCTTTGTGCGAGCGACAAAGTATGAATTAAGCTTTTTAAGCCCTCCACACACTGTACCCTTCTTGCTGTCTTCAGTTATGATCAAATACAAAATGATCATACGATCACACATTTCAGTCAGACAACTTGCACGATTATGGAAAAATATTTGAGTGATGATATATGTAGGGCTGTCTCGATTACAATCTTCAAGTTGACAATTAATTGTCACACAAATAATTGGGATTAACGATTTAATTGTGTTTTTGGCATTGAACATTGGAACATAATATGAATAAAAAATTACATTTCTGTCTGGCCTTTAGGCTTCATAATCAAAAATTGCACAGGGCAGAAAGCCTATGACAAATAACTTATATTACTGACATATTTGATAATTTTTTACTTTCAAATTTAAAAACAAAATTGCTGATCTACACGCTTACAACATGTCACAAAGTCACACGTTGTAAGCTTGTAGATCTGCTATCTCTGCTTTTTTAATATTAGAAAATATGGAAACGTTTATGACGATTATGCAAAAATAATTGTGATTATACGATTATGTAATAATTGTGACAGACCTAGATATATGAGATGCAATAATTGTTGTATCTCTGATTCCCTTCGCTTGTTGCTAAGCGTAACGCAGAGGGTCAGCATGAGAGCAGGGAGTGATCAAATATACTAGAACCCTCCACCCGCGGGGAGCAGAACCAACAGGTGGATGCTGGGGTGGAGGAGGTGAAGCAAAAGCAGTCGGCAAAGGTGGCAGCATGTAAGCAGCAGCAACTAGAAGAGTTGAGAGTGAACTTATTGGCATTTAAATAGACTGCGCCTATTTCTGTCATGGACATCTGCCTGAACTAGCCATGGTTCACATGACGCTTGTATACAAGCGTCATGGTGCCGAGTCCCCCTGGTCTAAAGTTGTGTTCGATTTTTTCACATTGCCATCTCTCACATAAACATAAACGTTCAGATTTCAAATATAAAGTGCTTACCACCGAGCCACGGATGTTACAAGGCGATGCGGACCGCGATGAGTACCCGTATCTCCCGTATTGTTCAATAAAAAGCATTTTAATCCCATCGCCGGCCATTTTATCCAAATTGTCTCCGATACTTTCAACCATGCGACACTAATGGTTGGGAGGTGTATTGCACTCTGATACATTACAAAACAAAAAAAAACAAAAAAAGAAAATGGCCGGCGATGGGATTAAAATGCTTTTTATTGAACAATACGGGAGATACGGGTACTCATCGCGGTCCGCATCGCCTTGTAACATCCGTGGCTCGGTGGTAAGCACTTTATATTTGAAATCTGAACGTTTATGTTTATGTGAGAGATGGCAATGTGAAAAAATCGAACACAACTTTAGACCAGGGGGACTCGGCACCATGACTGTCATGGTATGACAGTCATGTTTCAGGGCTATGCCTGAACGTGCTTGTTAGCTCATTTTATTATTTGGTTATTAACACTGATCAGCAGGTCAGGGGCGGTCTGGTAAGTGCACTGCGACAAATTCTAGGCTGATATCAAGATTGCTGTCTGGGTCCCATTGCACACTCCCAAAGGACAATAAATGTAAAAGACGATCTGGAAGATTAAATCACTAACTCAGTTTAGATGTCTGACTCAACTCACTATTTCACTGTGTTGTTTTGTAATTCTGTCCACATAACTGGTTTCATAATGTGGATAAACTTTTAACAATGGATGCAATTAGCTGGGAATCAATGCACTATTGTATCCTGTGTTTTTTGATATGATAGACTTTTTTTTAAATAGCAAGATTGTTTTCATAGTCGAGAGTACACTGGACGCGCACTATTTTCATAAGTAAATTTGTATTGTATGTCAGTGTACCAGTGAACACGCACCTTAGTTTGTGAGTGCAAATACCTACTGGCCGGGTAGAGGGAATATAATTTTACCACTAGGTGGCAGAAGCAACTCAAGAACTCTTTATCTGACATTGGCACTGGCATGCAGAGTAGACACTTTGTATTAAGAGTCCCCACGCAGGAGCATGGAGCCAAATTAAGTAAGCCTACTGTTGCACACACATCCTAAGTTGTTAGTACTTATATCGGTTTAATTTATATAATGTTAACGAATAAGTAGATGTAATCGGTTCTCGTTTAGTGAAGTGATGCTTTTACATAAGTTTGGAATTTGATGTTTTATTGTAAGAATTAAAGTGTGATTTTTGAATCAATTGTGTAATTCATTGTGTCACTACAGTGTGTTACCTTACTGTCTGTTGGTATTTAAACTAAAGGCTTAATTTCTGCACTTCACACAGACTCTCTCTCTCTCTCTCTCTCTCCATCTCTCCATCTCAGGCTCTGGTTTCTGTGTTTCCCCATTATACAAGACACCCCATCCTCTCTCTCTCTCTGTCTCCCATTCAATTAAGAACACAATCCCCCCACAGCTGCAAACCAGGATCATGCAAATCAAAAAATGTTTAGTCTTAAATTTTAGTCAATAAACTTAATGTAATCTTCATTGCCATGCATGTACCTTACTACTTTATATCTGCTTTATTCAATGTGTCGAGAAACTTTTTTTTGATTGTGCCACCAAACTATCCAAACCAAACATGTTGCAAATAAACAGTGATCATTTGATTTGAACTGGTCAGTGGAGACAACTTAGGATAACTCAGCGCATGCCAAAACAAAAGGCATACAATGTGAAATTCAGTCACTGTTAATGTATCCATAATTCTGAGAGTGTACAAATCCATGTGTACACTCTGACTGAGTCCAATGACTGTGTAGTGCAAATAAACACAACCAGTGGTAATAACAACAATAATGTCCCATATCAAGCTGTGAGTGTGATGTTCCAAACCCATCAAATCTCATTGGTGTGTGTGTGCGTGTGTGTGTGTGTGTGTGTGTGTGTGTGTGTGTGTGTGTGTGTGTGTGTGTGTGTGTGTGTGTGTGTGTGTGTGTGTGTGTGTGGCGCTGTTGGGCAGTGGTGGAAAGTAACTAAGTACATTTACTTAAGTACTGTACTTAAGTACAATTTTGAGGTATTTGTAATTTACTTGAGTATTTCCAATTTCCAATACTTTTACTTCTACTCCACTACATCTCAGAGGCAAATATTGTACTTTTACTCCACTACAATTATTTGAAAACTTTAGTTACTAGTTACTTTTCAGATATAAATTATGATATAATGAAACATACATTAACCACTTTAGCCCTATTTTATACCTAGGCTATTTGAAAATAGCAGATCTACAAGCTCACAACGCATCGCATCGCGACGCGTTGTGAGCTTGTAGATCTGCTATTTTCAAATATTTAGTACTTTTACTTTTGGTACTTAAAGTACATTTTGATGCCAATACTTTTGTACTTTTACTCAAGTAAATTTTGTATTCTGGACTTTTACTTGTAACAGAGTATTTTTATATTGCAGTATTGGTACTTTTACTTAAGTAGAGAATTTTAGTACTTTTTCCACCACTGGACATACAACGAGCCACGCTATGGATGGAGTAAAAAAAAGGAAGAAAAATGCTGTGTGCGTGTGTGTGTGTGTGTGTGTGCGTGTGTACTGTGTGTGTGAGTGAGTGAGTGAGTGGAGGAGGGGAGGGTTGGTATTTGGTTCCTCTCCCAGCCAGCGGAAAGGAAAGGAAAGGAAAGGAGAGACAGACGTATCGCTGCTCCTCTGCTCTGCTCCTCTTGCAGGACAATGTGAATGTACTGTGGAGAGAGAGCGTGAGGAGAAGAAGATCCCGAAGAAGAACAATAAGAAAGAAACCGAATGGATCACACTAGTAGATCCAGTTGATTATTTTTACAGCGAGGAAAGGATTCCCAATCCACCACGATGGATCATCGGAGAACAATCTGATCCGCACGGGACACACACACACACAACAATCAACACCATTTGTTGGAGTGGAGGGGGGGTGGGAAGGAACATATTTTACTACTTTATTCTTGCAAAGGAAGGAAAGGAATACACGGGTAAGGATAGCAGAGAGCGGGGCTTTGACAACAACAATGTGGATTTTGCGCTGAGGAGGAGGAGGAGGAGGAGGAGGAGGAGGGAGGAGAAGCAGCGGCTTGCAGGCTAGGAGCAGGGCCGAGGAGGAGACGCTTAGGACGGATAGAGAGAAGATGGGCGCCGCGGTGCTGCTGCTGCTGCTGCTCCGGAGCCTCCTGGTGCTGCTGAGCTGTTTCTGTTTGCTCTGTAGAGGTGAGTTGGGTTCGTGTTGGAATATATATGAGCTTTGTTTTCTTTGTTTGTTTGCGTTTTGGGGGGGTTTATTATAAAGTTTTGTTAACAATGTTCCCCCAGATGTGTGTGTGTGTGTGTGTGTGTGTGTGTGTGTGTGTGTGTGTGTGTGTGTTGGACGTGCACACTGTGTGGTGAATCAGTGTAAGACACACACACACACACACACACACACACACACACACACACACACACACACAGGGCCCAACAAGCCCCGGTTGGTTCACTTTGGCTGCTGCTTATCGATGCTGCTGCTGCTAACACGCTAGCCACCAGTTTATAACACACACACACACACACACACACACACACACACACACACACACACACACACACACACACACACACACAGAGCAGTAAAGGCTGCTAAGTAGGATCAATGTGACATGGATACGACAGTGACGTCACAAACAAATCGGAAGTGTGTGTGTACACTACTATATTTTTAATAGCTGGAATCTAGAGCTGCAATACCAACCCTTGGCAGTGGTGGAAAAAGTACTCAAATTCTCTACTTAAGTAAAAGTACCAATACTGCAATATAAAAATACTCTGTTACAAGTAAAAGTCCAGAATTCAAAATGTACTTGAATAAAAGTACAAAAGTATTGGCATCAAAATGTACTTAAAGTACCAAAAGTAAAAGTACTAAATATTTGAAAATAGCAGATCTACAAGCTCACAACGCGTCGCATTGTCGATCGGCTATTTTCAAATAGCCTAGGTATAAAATAGGGCTAAAGTGGTTCATGTGTGTTTCATAATATCATCATTTATATCTGAAAAGTAACTAGTAACTAAAGTTTTCAAATAATTGTAGTGGAGTAAAAGTACAATATTTGCCTCTGAGATGTAGTGGAGTAGAAGTAAAAGTATTGGAAATTGGAAATACTCAAGTAAAGTACAAATACCTCAAAATTGTACTTAAGTACAGTACTTAAGTAAATGTACTTAGTTACTTTCCACCACTGAATACCAACCCTTGACAGCCCGTACATCCAGACAGAAAAGTCCTCCTATCTGATTGTATTAAACGACGTTAAACTCACCTCAATATTGCAGCTGTATGGAAAAGCTTGAATTATCCTCTTTGTATCTGCAAAGTTTTTGTTTAATAAAAAGCCACCGTAGACATGTTATTAACTACTTTCGCTATTTAGACAGATATTGGTATCTAATATTCTAGATTCCAGATATTAAAAATAGGATCTAATGAGTTGCTTGCGGCTACACTACTGCAGGTGGTTTGCAAACCTCTTCATGTCAAGGAAGGAGGGACCCCTAAATTAACACGTAGGCCCATTTGGCCGAGGACCCCCATCTGGAAATATTTTGTACCACTGCCAGCCAGAGACCCTCCAGAAGAGAACAATTGTGTTAAAACAAAGGTCTATATAATATCAAAATGTTCACATTTTTTCAAGCATCTTTCTAAAGATGTTAAAAGGTAGCTTGAAGATCTGCTATTTATGAATTGGTAAAACTTCACAAAATGTAACCAAATGGGTCCATTTGGTTATATTTGTCTACTAAACAGCTACGAATGGATAAATAAATGATAGTTTCAGGGGGGATTGATTGGTGTGTCACACAACAAGTATGTTTTGATTTGAAGAAGATAGAAAAGTGATGGCTCTTCCGCTAGACGGACGCTTAGTTGTGACGTCTCTGGTGCATCCTTTAATCTTTATCCCAGAGCAGAGTCCCATTAAATCACAGCTAGCTAGCAGCGCCAGCTAGCATACCACTGACTACATGTAATAGCGCTAAATAATTGTATTGTTCCACGTTTTACACAGTCATAATAACAAAGAGTTCAAATCTGGGGCATTTGCTAGCTTTAGTTGACTTAACAAATGTGTGAAAACATGTCTTATAATAACGTTGTGAGGGATTGTAATCCAGCAAGGCACAACAACGTTTAGTTGGGAGAGACAAACAAGCCATTGCCTTGATCTGAAAAAAGACCCTGTTGGCCACTCAAGTCAGTCTCTAGTTATTATGATTGTGTTAGATTTGATTTTGGTAAAAGAAACCCAAGTTTCAACACACTATAACTTCAACCCTGGATGTACACATCAAGTGTAATAAAAACACACTTTTCCAGTGTACTTTTCCTGGTACTTGGACCTTTTAAAAATAAGGTTATTTAACTGATGTGACTTAATATGTCCATTTACATACTTATTTAAACACACAATATTGGCCAGATGAGTAATGTAGTTACAAATCCAACCAGTGTGGTGCTACAAAGGGCACATCAGGCTAAAATCAGGGGGCATTTCATGATAATAATCTGGGAAGTAGTTATTATTATAAAGTCTTTCATGTGGGCCTTATAGCCCAACATATATGCCTTTGTTACCACAGCTAATTGTGTATATAAGTTATCTCAAGCATGTATACGCGTTTTCAGCTTCTTGCCCCCAGACCTCACCATGTGTGTTCGCTTTCAGATTCTGCCAAATTCATGTTTTTAATGGAGAGATATATATTGGGGCACCCTTTTGTTCAATTCCGCTGGCTTTGAACTAATTAGTCAGTCAGCCCATGCAAGAAGAAGCATCATTAAAAGCAGTGGTTCTCTAAAAGTGAGGCCCAGGGATCTTCTGGGTTATTTATTTGAAGGGGTTCTAAATGTTACCGTCTATTTGGTTCCATTCATACACTGTCACAGTTATGGGGGGGGCGGGGGGGGGGGTCCTTGAAATTAACAAGTTTGAGGACTACTGAATTTAAGTGAAACAGGTGAGAAGTCTGTTGAACAATCGTGCCCTTCGACTACTTTACCGGTTCACGTTTACGACCTGGAGATGATGATGGTGTGTCTACTCACTGGATGTGTTTTTGGAAGCCAATTCACTCTTTATAAGTTATGACACGAAGACTGTGGTTATTTAGGATGCAGCAGTGTGATATCAATCATTTGTTTGCGAGGAGAGCGCGAGAGGTAAAGCTGCCAGTCCACTGGCTCCATCTGGCAGCCATATTGGGGCCACAAGGGGGAAAGCAGTGAAGTGGTCCAACTTTGATTCAGTTTTCTTAGAACATGACTGACGTGCGTGTTGGATCAGTCTTCTAAGAAATATTGAAAAGGAAGTTGTCTTTTTTCTTTCTCTCTCATTGGTTTACGTTCAAAGACATTGTGTTTTTTTATATTCTGGACCCCATTTCATGGAACAAGTACGTTATTTCACATTGTCCAGTGCCATGGAATCGTTTATTGCAGACATCCAGTATTATTTGTACTTAATAATGTGTAACTATTAGCACGCTAGGTAATGGGGCTAGTTCCAATTCTAACAGCATTGTGTTATTTCTGCTTCATAGTGGCCTAGTAGGCTCTTTATTGTCAGAATCTTGTAATATTATGTGTTAAATTACACAAATCACCAGGACGATCAGTTATTCTATGGCCATTAGAGCAAATGAACCACTTAAACCCCTAGACTAGACTTAGGGAATTGGACTTGATTTTGCTCTGTCTGTACTTGGACTGCTTTTTTCTGTCTACACCGAATCTCTTGGCCAAAAATAGCTGATCTAACAGAGCTTGTAGATCTGCAATTTTTGGCTAATGTTCCGCCCAGAATATAACGATGTACCCTGCATGTTCAAATCACGTATGCTTTACATGAAAATGCCAATTTAACATTGAGGTGCCCCCAATGTTTAGGTGCCCACTCGGTATCCAATGTGGCAGCAATATTCTAATCACCTGTCTGTAACACACACACACACACACACACACACACACACACACACACACACACACACACACACACACACACACACACACACACACACACACATGCCTATTGAAAGTGTGGCAATTCCTCTGAAATTAGCCTGCTTTATGTTGGTTAATGTTAAGAGTCAGACCAGAGACCGCTAAAACAAACCTCCCAGAAAAAGCATATTTGCTGCTATTTCTGTCTCTCCAGAGTCGAGTAAAGGGTTCTGACATTCTGCACAAACTGCAAATATTTGGGGAAGGAAATGACCCCTGGGTGAAAATAAAACACGTATCCTGTGAGAGTGAAGAGGCTGATTGTTGATGCTGATAGAGATCTGTTGGCATGTGGTGTTAGAAGTGTCCCACCGGGGCCTGGCACTGTGCCAAAGACCTGGCTAGAGTGTCTGCCGGTGGACTGGATAAAATGTACTAGTCACACAGTGGTTCTCAAAGTGGGGTCCAGGGACCCACAGGGTTCCTTAACTGTGTTTCCAGGGCACAATTAGTTAATATTAGCATAAAAATCAGTTTAACCACTTAAACGCTGGATACATCGGGTATTTGAAAATAGCCGATATAGACGGCTCTGCTATTTTCAAAAACATCTTGGAAAAACATTGAACACAAAGGGGGTCAGGGGGTCCCTGGCACAAAATGTTTTCAGGTGGGGGGGGGGGGGGGGCAGATACACATTCATTTGGGGGCCTTGACATGAAAATGTTTTAGAACCACTGCACTGGTCACAGCCAGACTGACCAACATTCGGCAGGTAACAGGCGTCCGTTTCCCACCCTCTCTGTAATCTCACAGAACATGATCACTGACCATTTATTCTTCAACGCTCCGTGCTTTTGACAACTTAAATCCAGTGGATTGTTTTCCCCAGGTAGTGCTACACCAAAAATGAAGCCAACACGTACCATATTATTATCACACTAGTTTACGTTGATACATGAAAATGCTTTTATTTGCATTTAGGCCCTGCGCTGGTAGTAATTCATTTGTTAAAGACAAACTATATTATTATTATTTTTGCAATCTACATAGGCATTTTGGTATGAAAACCTGCGTTCTTAATCCTGTATCATACAAACCAAACTCTGCGAGTTGTGGTGGTTTTCATGCCTCGATAAGCTCGGTTTATACTTCGACGCACAACAGTATCGAGCGTCAAATATCGCCGATCTACAAGCCCCACAACGTGTTGCAGATGCAACGCTTGTGGGCTTGCAGATCGGCGATACCGTCGTGCGTCGAAGAGTAACTCAGCGTAGACATAACACAGGCATAGAAAGTGAAGCTTGCAGGGAAAATATGGTGGAATGAGCAGCAGCAATCGGTGCAGTTCTACCGTATGTGTATGTATATCTTAGGCCTGTCCCCGACTAAGGATTTGTTTAGTCGAATCTAATTGCCAATAGTCGACTGGCAGTCAACTAAACCCCCCCCCCCCCTTTTTTTTTCCTTTTTTTTTTTGGGCCAAAATACATTTTATTTCAAAGGGCCAAGTCTACACAGTTTGTTTTGTGTCTCCAGCAGAGTTTCTAGTGTCTCTATCTCTCTCTGGAAGAGGTTGCACATGAACTCTGCAGCCGCACTGAGGCGCTCCAACACAAACAATACCAATACAAAGACGAGGAATAAGAAGAATAAAGTGGAAGTTACGTGTGGTTGCAGGTGTAGACTTGGCCAAAAAACAATTAAAAACATTTTTGGCCCTTAAAAAAATAATAAAAAAACGCAGTCGACTCGGACCCCCCGCAACTAACCAGTTGACTAGTCGACTTAGTCGAGGTCAGGCCTAGTATATCTATATGCTGGTCACTGGAAACCTGCGCCCACGGCGGCCGGGATCACTTGCATTGAAGAGTGAACTGCACATGTGCAAAAATGTATATGGCGAGTCAATGGTAAAGATTTGTGTGCCACTGCGCCCAGAGAAGTGCGTTTAGACAACGTAGAGCGGTCTTATCTTCATTTAATGGCAGATTATACATAATACTCACTAGTCATTAACTATATAATGTTTACCTTGTTGGTTTGATAAATTTAGAATAGATAGAGAATATATTTTAAAGTAATATTTATATTTATTCAAGGAAAATAAAAGTTTTGGAGAGGTGGTGTTGCGCACCAGCGCCCTCTATTGACGGGCCGCCACTGCTTAAAGGAAGAGTTCACCCAAAAAAAGATTTTCTATCAGTTACGCACGCACCCCATGAAGCCTTGAATTCATGGAGATTTTTTTGTCGCATTCCTAAGCCAATAATTTCTTAACCGGGTCATCGGTCAATAGGAGACTCAGTAGGAGACTCTTTGAGTCTCCGCCGGTCATCAAATTATTGGCTTAGGAATGCGACAAAAAAAAAAATAAGATCAATTCAAGGCTTCATGGGGTGCGTATTCTGCGTAATTGATGGAAAAAAAAACTACTCCTTTAAATCCTATACTGCACTGACCAGGGTCTATCCCTGGCCCCCTCATTTCTTCCCTCTCCACCAAATCTCTCCACCAAATGTTTGCCTATTATGACAACTCGACTCAACTCAAACTTTATTTATAATTGTAATATTTACAATGACCAGTGGTCAACCAAAGTGCTGTACAAAGTCAGATTAAAAACAAGCATACAGAAAAACAAATAACACAATTTAACAACAAGAATAACAAAAATAATAAAGACGGCATTACACAATTAAGCCAATTCGTAAGCCAAAACGTAAGCCAAATGATACGATCAGACTTGAGTTAAAAGCCAGGGAGAAGAAATGAGTGAAGTGAAGATTTGAAGACCGCTAAGGAGCGAGCAGACTTAACCCATTGATACCTAGAACGCATCTGTGTCACTTTGGATTTCTTTGGCTATTCAAAAATAGCAGATATACAAGCTCATAGCGCGGCACCGAGTGCCGCGCTATGAACTTGTAGATCTGCTATTTTTGAAAAATCGTGAAAAGAAAAATGTTTAGATTTTTTTCCAAAAACTGTTAGGATTTAGATTTTTTTTAAAAGAATCGCCTCAGGTCTTAATGGGTTAATATGCAGGGGCAAACTGTTCCAGAGGCTGGGACCGGCCACTGCAAAGGCTCGGTCACCTCTGGACTTGTAACTAGTTGTGCGCTCAATCAGGAGCAGTGGTGGAAAGTAACTAAGTACATTTACTTAAGTAATGTACTTAAGTACAATTTTGAGGTATTTGTACTGTACTTGAGTATTTCCAATACTTTTACTTCTACTCCACTACATCTCAGAGGCAAATATTGTACTTTTACGCCACTACGTTTACTTGAAAACTTTAGTTACTAGTTACTTTTCAGATATAAATTATGATATTATGAAACATACATTAACCACTTTAGCCCTATTTTATACATAGGCTATTTGAAAATAGCCTGCGACGCGTTGTGAGCTTGTAGATCTGCTATTTTCAAATATTTTACTACTTTTACTTTTGGTACTTTAAGTACGTTTTGATACCAATACTTTTGTACTTTTACTCAAGTAAATTTCGAATTCCGGACTTTTACTTGTAACGGAGTACTTCTACATTGCAGTATCGATACTTTTACTTAAGTAAAACATTTGAGTACTTTTTCCACCACTGATCAGGAGCAACTGGTCAGCTGACCTCAAGGCCCTGGCTGGGGTGTATGGCTCTATAAGTTCAGATAGATACTCGGGGGGCCAGCACATTTTGAGCTTTAAAAACAAATAAATAATAATAATAGGGACAGAATAGGGATGAAAAGACCATTTGATGTTCTGTGAAGTGAATCTTAAAATACATTGGTTGGTGTAGGCATCGGCTTCCCTGATTGGCCAACCCGACCCATCGGCTTCACGGATTGGCAGAGCTTTTCGTCAATATAAGTGGTAGTGTCCACAATGGAACTCCATTCACATAATCTGCTAATGTACGTCATCAGCACGATTTGAGCAGTTTCTGACCACATCAGGGATCGCTGTATCTTCTCCACTCTCCGTATTCAATCGGTCGTATGGTAGTTGGTACTGCACTGGTTAGTCTCGAGAACGGGTATTGCATAAACGGGTGGGGCATGCATTCCCAACTTTCATCGTTCCTGACTTGCATCGTTCCCGACTTTTGAATAGATCAGCACCGGTCTAGTTCTATTATGTTCCGCATCAGAACAATGATGAAGATTAACCCCCAAAAAACTCAAAACATTTCAAGAATAGAGCGTCGCAGTTCCCGCCCACTTCCTGTTTTTTTTGGTGCCGGAAGAAAAAACTCAATGCATTTTTCCATTGACATTTCCAAAAATATTTATATCTATTAATTTAAGCCTCGAATCAAGCCATCACGAGATGACATGAATCATGACCATAAAACGTTTTTTTCTGTGATTTTATTTTTATTTTATATTTAATTATATGATATACTATATTTAATAAATACCCTTTGTTTTGCCGTTTTCAACAAAAAAAAAATCACATAATCAAACGTTTATGGTCATGATTCATGTCATGTCATGATGGCTTGATTCGAGGCTTAAATTAATAGATATAAATATTTTTGGAAATGTCAATGGAAAAATGCATTGAGTTTTTTCTTCCGGCACCAAAAAAAACAGGAAGTGGGCGGGAACTGCGACGCTCTATACCAGAGCTTCAAGCTCACAACACATTGTGACGGGCCGCCTCTTGAGCTTGTAGTTGTAGATGGGCTATTTTCGAAAATTTGAATTTTGTTTGTGGTTTAGGCGTTTGAGAATCTGAACAAACCGAGCCATGATTTTACAACATGTCATTTGTTCCCCCTCCCTCTTCCAGGAGTGCCTCTCCTCCTGTACGCAAACCGACGGGACCTGCGGCTGGTGGACGCGGCGCACGGCAAGGCCAACGCCACGGTGGTGGTGGGCGGCCTGGAGGACGCGGCGGCCGTGGACTACGTGTACGCCCGGGGCTTCATCTACTGGAGCGACGTGAGCGAGGAGGCCATCAAGCGCACCGTGTTCAACCAGTCGGGGGCCAGCGGCGTCCAGACGGTGGTGGTGTCGGGCCTCGCCTCCCCCGACGGACTGGCCTGCGACTGGCTGGGCAGCAAGCTCTACTGGACCGACTCGGAGACCAACCGGATCGAGGTGGCGGAGCTCGACGGGTCGCTGCGAAAGGTTCTATTTTGGCAGGATCTGGATCAGCCGAGGGCGATAGCCTTGGATCCAGGAAGAGGGTGAGTAGTGTCTTCTCTGGGCTTTTGTTTGGCTACTGAAAGCCTGGGCAGGCGGAAAGGAGGGGCGTGTATTCCTGACTGCCTTTTGTGAGGCTCACCTTTGTTTGCGGCGCTACCGTGGCCTGGATTGGGTTGCAAGGTTCCTGAGCCCGAGAGCCATTCCTAAAAGCAGGGCAGGCCGGTGTCCACTGAATTCCCCCTGTAGAAAACGAACAAGAGCGTCAGTGTTTGTGTGTGTGTGTGTGTGTGTGTGCGTGTGTGTGTGTGTCTTCGCCATTTTCTGAGGAAGGGGAGCGGCGAGGGCTCTTAGTCCTGGCAGCTGAGGAATGTCTTATATCACCTACAGATAGAGGGGCATCTGCCTCTCCCAGAGAGAGAGAGAGAGAGAGAGAGAGAGAGAGAGAGAGAGGGTAAACAAACCCAGGTCACAGCCGCCACTCTCTCTCTGGGCTCTAGCAGCAGCAGCATGCCTCTCTAATTACCTCAGCCCATTCACTTTGACAATCTGCACTGGGACACCACCGTCTGTCAAGTGTGTGTGTGTGTGTGTGTGTGTGTGTGTGTGTGTGTGTGTGTGTGAGTGTGTATGTGTCACTGAACATTCTGCTTTTTTGTCTGCTTTGGTTTTCTGGTTATTTCCTTGCGACTGTTCAATATTGCAAAATGTCTCAAGGATTCCAGTGAGTGTGATTGTTGGCTGCTGTGTTTTTTGGGGAGGAGGAAGGAAGGTTTTCTTCCACTGCTCGTTTTGAAGGAAGCACAAACTCAAGGGTTTTCATTTCTGTTGTTGTCCTACGTTTTACAATGTCTCCGTCTCGAGGTTCACTGTGTTTTCGGCTGTAGTGTGCAAGGCGGGAGGAATTTATCGTGATGAAACTCCCACCTGAGTTGATGAAGTGCCAGCCGATGAAGATGAATATTAAAAAAAATGTGAGGTGCTGCACTCTCTTTGGTTCCATTGCAACAGTTTATTGAGATTGAATAAAATAACCCAAAGTCTCAGCAGCTATGCTGCCTTCATCAGGGTTGGTTGGCTGCAACTCATCCTTTTCATCTGCAGTTTTTAACTCATCTTTTTATCTGCAGTTTTTCACAACGTCGTGGATGCATACACACATGTAGTTTTGTAGTTGGAATTGTCTGCTGATTTCAAACTAGTCATAAGATCGGCTGGAAGGATGAAGGCAGGAACAGAAATGCGTTGGCATGACGAGAGTGGAAAACGGAGCCTTCTCCGAGTTAGGAATATTTCTTTTTGTTGTAGATTGAAATCTGGGACTCGGGGTGGGGCGAACAAAAGCCTTTCACTGGCACTGTACCGCGTCATCCTCCCTCCCCACCTCAAAAAGCCAGGACTGGAATTTCTGCTGGTCAGGTGGTAGAAAGAAAAAGAAAACCCACGCTTCATAATGGACTACTAGAGCATTGGTTGCCAAACTTTTTAGCTTGAGAGAGACCCAAAAGAGATGCGTCTCCCCCCGGGACCCCAAACTAGTGAAAATAGCCGATCTACAAGCTCATAGCGCATCGCGATGTGACGCGTTGTGAGCTTGCAGATCTGCTATTTTCACTACTTATATAATATATATATATAGAATCTCTTTGAGTGAAAAATTATAAATTTATTTTGAAAAATGATTTTCTTTTTAATAATAAATAAATATACATTTATATTTACTCAAGACCAATACAAATTTGTCCACGACCCACAAATGGGACCTGACCCAGTGTTTGGGAAACAATGGACCAGTAGAGTCCTCCATTAAGGCTGGGCCCCGTCATTGGCTAAGAATGATAAAGTGCTGTTACAAAAGTTAGTGACGCTATTCAAACCGTTGATCTATTGAAACAAAGTTAGTGTGCGATAGAGCCAGCCTGATATTTATATGGCCGATATATCGGACATTATTTTCCATCGGTATCGGCAGTTTTGCAGCCAACTTGTCGCGATTCTTTTCTTTTTACCTCTTTCACCCTGTTGTCCCTGTTTTGGCCATGTCAACATAGTTGAACATTTTCAAAAGTTTTCAAAAATAGAGCAGCTATTTTCTAACATGTTTTCTCACTGGTCATAGTGGTTTCGTAGTGGTTAAATGAAATAAAGTTCCCTTGTTTGTTTATCTTATATTTACTTTAACCCAGTAAAACCGGGAAAGCATCTGTGTGCCATTTTAGATTTCTGCGTTGGCTATTCAAAAATGGCAGATATGCAAGCTCACACGTGTCGCGCTGCGAGCTTGTACATCTGCTATTTTTTCACTTCTGATTCAGAACGCATTTGTAAAATCGGCCTCAGATCTTAATTGGTATCAAATCAAAGTTATTCAAATTGATTAGAACACTTGACAGTCTGTGGTCTCGGGATCGGCCTCAGACCCAAGAACCTTTTAGTCTCGCGTGGCCAGACTGTTGCCTCCCACAATTTTCAAATGTTTCCGGTCATACAGTCTGGGACTCGGAAGCTCTGATCATGATTAGAATATAAACCGGATATGAAGCCTCCTCCCCACTTCCGTTTAGTCTTTACAGTCGCGCAAATTTATCCTAATATAAATACAAATCATCTAAGTATATTTAGCCTGCCTGCTTAGCAGAAACGGAAATAAAATAATAAAATGTAAAGATATTTTAAAAGATATTTTCGTGAACGGAAGTGCCAGCTTCCTCTCTCGGATTTCGGGAGGTGTAGTTCCAGACTCTATATAGCATTCAGTTCAGAGATTGTGGAATAGTTGTCTGGCTACGCGAGACTACAAGAACCTGGCATGGGTCCGTTGGGCTGTGGTGTGTGTGTGTGTGTGTGTGTGTGTGTGTGTGTGTGTGTGTGTGTGAGAGGAGGAGGACTTGGTTGTTTTTTTCATGTTGTGCCTTGTTGCAGTCGGCGTGGGGGTCACGAGGAGTCTCAACAGGTGAGCGACCAGAGGTTAAAGACAGTCTCTGACCACACAGCAGCCATCTGACATGAAAGCCGATATGCAGGGAAAACCAGCCTCCCACCCCCCAGGCACTGGCCCGTCCAGCCTCGTGTAATAAGAGGACCCCCTCCTCAGATGGACACGCAGCGCGTTGCTCCTCAGACCTCTTTCTGTGTCGCAGAATAGCAGCAACGTTGAGGGGGAAACGGCAGCCAGGCCAGTAGTTCAGTGATTTGCACCCACATGTTGCTGTGCTCCAGCGGTGGAAAATGTGCTCACAATTTTTACTTAAGTAAAAGTATCAATACTGCAATGTAGAAATACTCTGTTACAAGTAAAAGTCTGGAATTCAAAGTTTACTTGAGTACAAAAGTATTGGTATCAAAATGTAGTTAAAGTAGAAAGTACTCATTATGCAGAATGTCCCATTTCACAACTTTTCAAATGTATAAAAATCTTTTGGAAATAGCAGATCTACAAGCTCACAATGCGTCACGAGAGCTTGACTGTAGATCGACTATTTTCAAATGGCCGAAATGTATATAGGGCTGAAGTGGTTAATGTATGTTTTCTAATAATAATCCAAATCTACAAAGTAACTAGTAACTAAAGCTTTCAAATAATTGTAGTGGAGTAAAAGTAGAATATTTTCCTCTGAGATATATTGAAGTAAAAGTACTGAAAATTGGAAAAACTCCAGTAAAGTAAAATGTAAATGTTCTAAGTAGTCAGTAGACCAATTTGTAATATTTTTTAAGAGGTGCAAGAGTGCAACATATCTGAAAAGAAAAGAAAAAAAGCACATACTGTAGTAAGGCCAACTGGAAGGCGTTTCCCTCTTGTCACGCTACGATACAAACACGTAAATGAATAAACAACAGTTGTCCGGACAAAGAGAAAACTAAAAGTCACTGGTGGATAATGATGTGTTACAACAGAACGCTGAATCACGCTGTACTGTTGAGTAGGGCTGGGCAATGTATCAATACTATCCTACTATGAGGCCCATTTGACAAAATGTCTTCTGAAAAATGTACGTTTCTATGTCAGTGGTTCTCAAACCTTTTCATGTCAAGGACACCCCCCCCCCCACATTTTTTTATATGTATTTGACCGCAGACCCGCCCATCTCAAAATATTTTGTTCCACGGACCCCCAGAAGCAAAGATTTGAGTTTAGAATGTTCGCTTTAAAAATATATATATTCAAAGATTTGCACAAATGTTCAAGATTTTTCAAAAATCTCTAAAAGCCTATGAACTTGTATATCTGCTATTTTTGAATAGTCAAAGTATAAAATAATGGTTAAAGTGGTTAACCCATTTAGATAGGAGGCCAATTCTAAAAAAAGCCCTCTAAATCCTGACCTAAGTTTTCTGAAAAACTTCAAATATGTATTCAAAAATGTATGTTGTTATATACTGAACATAGCAACCACAACCCTAAAAGGGGTTCTCGTCTTGAAAGGTATAGGTACAAATAGGGGTTCCCGCCCTAAAGGTGCTTTCCCGGTTTTAATGGGTTAAATGCGTGAAATCTCTGTCCGTCTGTGTGTGTGTAGGTCTGTAGTTAACGTATGTCGAGAACCGTCCGGCCGACCGACCTCAAACTCGACGTGCGCTGACGACCCGAGGGACTGCCATGCCTGGTGGCGAGTTGGTCAGATAGGTGGTTGTCCAGAACCACCGATCAAGTTTTACAAAGGGTGCCATTTTCCCCAATATGGATTATGTGTGGATTAAGTTAAGTGTCTCTGACAAAACTATATCGGAGCATCAAAGAGGTTTGAAGGCTGCACAAATGTCCACCTGAGTTCAGTGCCTGCTGCTGATGGCAATCATTTTGAAGCTCTTTTTGCACACTGTTGTTTAAAAAAAATAATTTAAATGATTTCCATTCCAGTTTATGGCCTCAAGTTAGTTATTGTGTTCAGATAGTAGACTACTTTTAACAGCGTGAGCGTAGCCAGCTACTTTATCAAGGCAATGTACTCGTAAGCAGTTGGCAGCAGTGTCTGTATTCTGACATTCACCTTAAACAATGTCGATTTTTTCTTTGTAAACAAAATGTGTTTCTGGTGGGTTTTTTCCCGTGTGTGTGTGTGTGTGTGTGTGTGTGTGTGTGTGTGTGTGTGTGTGTGTGTGTGTGTGTGTGTGTGTGTGTGTGTGTGTGTGTGTGTGTGTGTGTGTGTGTGTGTGTGTGTGTGTGTGTGTGTGTGTGTGTGTGTGTGTGTGTGTGTGTGTCAGAACTTTGTCCTTTAGCTCAGTGGTTCTCAAGATTATTCAGAAATAGAATAAAAGATATACAAGCTCATAGCACGGCACGACCTTGCAGATCTGCTATTTTTTAATAATCTTGAAAATGTGTGCACATTTTTGAATATATATATCTATCTTTTGTTCTTTTAAGTGAAAACTTTGAACACTGCTTCTGGTGGTCCCTAGTACAAAACATTTTCAGATGGGGGTCTGCGGCCAAATGTATAACAATTTGGGGGGTCCATCCATGGCGCGAAAAAGTTTGAGAGCCACTGCTAGTCCTAGTAGACTGGTAGCTGTGTGGGCATCATTGGCAGCCTTCAGCTTTCTGCTAATTCTTTACAACCTTGTGGTAGACCCCACCCTTAGTGGAAACCACCCACCACTACACCATCACACACATGCTCATCTTGATTTATGACAACAGGGGTTAAAGATAAGCTAACCTACCTTTTGTGATATTCCATTAGTCACAAAAGAGACCTATAGATCTATTAGATTTGTGAAATATTGTCCTTTTGTAAATACGTCTCAGGCTTATAAATGCAGCAAGCCAGACGGTCTGCTGAAAACGGCACGGTTTGTGAGCGTTGGGGCTGGGGGAAGTCCGCCTGGCGTGGGTGTATTTTTCGTCTGTACAGTCGGATATCACCGAAGCGGTCGGGAGACTGATGTGATGAATCGGCGCTCGGCCGTCGACTGTAGTTTGTCGAGTTTGAGCCAGTCGGAGAGCTTACCGTGATGTACAAATGATATGGCCACGCTTCATCAGCGCAGTACTGTCTGAGAATTGGATCTTTTTTCCCCAGAAATTGGCCAGGGGGTCATAGCTGACCGTTGCCGACTGGCGCCGGCTTGGTCTATAAGTTCTCTTCAGACCAACAGAGAGAATTGGCCTGCAGTTGAAATCTACAAGTGTTTTCACCTGCTTCAACAAATGCTACCGTGTAACAAACCACACTTCACTCACACACACACACACGCACACGCACACACACACCACATTCAACGTATTGTGAGCTTAGAAGTTGGCTATCTATCTTAGCAATTTTTGTACGCACCATTGTAATGTTTGAACTATTTAAAATTGTGTGCAAATAGCAGCAGTTTTTCAGACGTATTTAAACCTAGTTGCTCTGTTTGTATGTACAGCATGTTTGTTTGTACAATATGTTTGTATGTACGATATGTTTGTATGTACAATATGTTTGTATGTATGATATGTTTGTATGTACAATATGTTTGTATGTACAATATGTTTGTATGTACAGTATGTTTGTACATACAGTTTGTATGCACAGTAGTTCTATGAACTGAGATAAACTTGGTGCAGTGAATTAGTACAGTGGTTCTTAACTCATTCACTGCCACTGACGTAAAAAACGTAATTTGTCCCGTTTACCAATCCTGCCACTGACGTAAAAAACGTAATTTTTTTTTTTTGAAAAAAATTAATTTTTTTTTTTTTTTTTTTTTTTTAGTTTTTTTTTCAAATTTGACCCAAAGACCAAGGAGATATGATTGTTTAAAGATCTACACTCCCATCCACTTCCTTGTTAACTTAAAACTTAAAAATTCTGTATCTCGGCTCCTGAGTACTTTTTTTTTTAAATGAAAAATCTCTGGCAGTGGGCAAACGCGGCCAGCAATAATTGTGGCAGTGAATGAGTTAAACTGGGGTCCAACATACAGTATAAGTGTATATAGGGTATCTGCACATTTCTAAAGTGAGTAAGTGACAATTTAAGGACTTTTAAGACATTTTTAATACCTCTAAAATTGCCATTAAGACCATTACTGCGTCAAAGTAACCAACAAAACTGTACTATGAAACATGGTCAAACATTGGCCAAATTGTCAAATGTTTAAATGTATTTAAAAAAAAAAGTTTATATTTAGAATTGTTGGAATAATTAAAAATAAAATGTAGGAAACAATAAGGAAAGGGATCTTTACTCGTGACCCAAAAATGGGTATTGACCCAATCTTTGGGAAACAGTGCTGTAGAGTACTCCTGCAATATCCTCCAGGTAGATAGCAACTCCTCCCCCCTCCATGTGAAACATTGCCACTGGCAAATGGCTGCGGGCTATCAAGGCGAATCCCCCCCCCCACACACAAAGTCCCTGAGAAAATGGCCTTGCTGCTCCAGGAGAAAAACAGCCCAGAAAACCAAGGCAGGGGGCTGAGCCCAGATGAATTGGGTGGGTGGGCTCATTATGGTTCGCCTGTGTTGGTGAATAATTATGCTCTGGCTTTTTGAGATTTGGCGGAACCATTTCCGCTGAGGTTAGAATATTGCAATTAGAATGTTGCTAGATCGATCAAAGTTAGAAAAAAATCCCAAGGAACTAACCACTTAAGCCCCATATAATTATTCGTATGACGAATAACGAAAATACCATAGCCGATCTATTATCTTCTTTCTTCTATTGTATCCTTTCCTTTCAATATGTCACCTATAACGACTTGCCCAAAAATAGGAACACCACGTTAAAACATCGTAGGCGATGCAGACATCGATTGTTACCACAATAGCCACTGCACATACATTCAGGCTTTGTTTTTATATCTGGTTGGTTGTTTATTGTTGCGACAGTCTGAGTCTGTGGAGCATTTGACACTCAACATTTCACTCGCACAGATGGGCTACTTGCACTTGTTTGCAGTGAGAGGAACACAGTAAAACAGTGGGTAGGTTGGTGGCAGATGTATTTTAAGTGGGCCTGGCAGGACAATCAGAGGCATCACTTCCCATTCCCTGCTGTGTCTCCTCTTCACTTCCAGTGTGCGGGCGGTGGGGGGCTAGTTAACTTCTAGCCAGGTCACCCTGGTACCTAGGCCAGTTTGGTGTGTTGTGTTGGTTATTCTGTCCCTTCTCTTTGCTGTCTCTTTACAGTGTGCCTTTCAAAGACCTCCTCTGGCCATTATAAAGGTCCAATACAGTCAGAATATGTTTGTCTTTCTCTGTGTTTTGCAATTTATTCATTAATTTCTCCATTTGGAAGGGTTGATTATAACCACTTAAGCCCTGTATCATCGGATGACAAAGTATGACAAAGTACAGTAAATTTTAATTGACTCTCTCAGTGCCAAGCCCCGAGTTATCCCGAGTTTTTTCTGAATGCCCTCAGTGCCAGAACGAAAAATCCAGAGTTTAAAATTTTGGATTTTTTTTTTCAGAACCCAAGATATCATTATCTGAAGATTTGCAGCTCCATCCACTCTTTGTTTAACTTATAACTGAAAAAGGCTGTATCTCGCTTCCTAAGCACTTTTTTTTTACTTTGAAAAAAATAAAAATTGATGGCAGTTTAGAGAACATATTTTTTTATTTCATCGGCACTGAGAGAGTTAATATAAAAAGTTTTTTAGCTTTTGAAATAGTTTTCTCTTAATACAGTCGTTTTTATTTGTTCTGTTTTTCTAAAGCGACTTTGAGTACCAAGAAAAGCGCTATATACATTTTATGTATTATCATTATTACTACAATGCATTGTGAGCTTATAGATTTTGAGGATTTGAGGAAAAAAGGACAAAGGGGGAAACATTTTGTGAAAGCTAGCTTGCTTTTGGCCAAAGAGGTGTTTATGCGTCAGAGAGAGAGAGAGCACAGTTTGTTGTGTAGGTCAGATCGATATGGCACAAAGTTTTGTGTGTGTTCAGCGAGAGCAGTGTCAATAGACCATATTCACACGGCGGCCATGTTTCTATGAAGTCAATGAAAGTAGCCACCCCGGGTGGCGGCACTTTCAATGTTAAATTCCAATATGGCCGCCGTGTGAATATGGTCTATGGCATTGGTTCTCACAAATGGGTCCCGACCCACCGTTTGGGGAAACGGTGGTAGATGGCAGCGGTTCTCAAACTAAAGTGCCGTTGGGGTCAGGCATTGGCAATCGAAAAATTTATATTATACATATAAAGATATTTTTTGGGGGCTTTTTGGCCTTTATTCATAGTTTTCAATAGAGACAAACAGGAAACAGGGAGAGAGAGATGGGGCGAGACATGCGGCAAAGATCGTCGGGAACGGGACTCGAACCCGCGATGCGTTGTCAGGCTACATTGGAGCCTAGGTGCCCGGACCGCTACGCCAGCCTTCCGGGACAGATTTAATTTTTTATTGTTTTATAATCAAGAAAGCCTGACACTCCCTTCTGACGGGTGCCGCCCCCAGCCTGTAGGACTACGTGCATGTCGTGCAGTGACAAATATCACCCTCCCCACCCGACTTCCCTCCCTCCAACACGGGCCTATTTGTTGACAAGTTGTGTTCGTAATAGACGTGGTGGGCAGCTACTTGACCACTGCGCCACCCCAGTGCTTCAGTACAGGTGTGTTTAACCCATTGAGACCTGGAACGCATGTGTGTCACTTTAGGTTTCTTTGGCTATTCAAAAATAGCAGATATACAAGCTGATAGCGCGGCACCGAGTGCCGCGCTACGAGCTTGTAGATCTGCTATTTTTGAAAAACCTTGATTTATTTTTTATTTTTTTTCAAAAAACCTTGATTTTTTTTAAATAATCGCCTCAGGTCTTAAAGGGTTAATAGGGAACGTTTTAATGTTGGGTGAGGACCAAGTGCACCACACACACACGCATCTTACTAGTACTGTACCTTCCTGCACCACCTTATTTTCCTGGTCTCACCACTTTGTCCTTTTATTATTTTTAGAGGCAATCAGACACCAAAGAGAGGCATGAATCAGAATGTAAATCCAGCAGGACTCGCATAAAAGAGCCCTATAATGTATTCATTAGTTTTATTTAAATTGAGAGGCTGTAGTTTTTTTTTATCGCTCTCTTCCATCTCTTGCTAATCTAATCGTATGTATAAATCCACGTCGGAGCTCATCCGTTGCATCTGTGTGTGTTATGTTTTTGGTCAATGTCAGGTGAATGTAGTGTTGTTGGGATATACTGTTAGACTTAAGACTCCCCCACAGGTGGAGTGAATGAATACTGCTGTGACTAGAGCCAGACCGATGTATCATTATGGACGATATATCGGACATTATTTGACTTTTTTGATGACTGATCTGTACCGGCACGGCAGTTATGTAGCCGGTGTGTCCCGATTTATGAATATAAATAACTAATCCCTATTCAAAAAGAGATATCTACCCGCTCACAACGCGTCACATCGCGACGCATTGTGAGCTTGTAGATCGGCTATTTTTGAAAGTTTTTGAACATTTTGAGAAAAAAAGAATCTTCACCTATTTTCATGCCCAAAATAGAGATGCCAGGTTGAAATTGGGATCGTCATCGGACCCATAAATCTGGCACCGGTCTGGCTCTGGCTTTGACGTTATATAGTGGTCGTCATCCGTACATTGCTTACACGCGGCCTCTCTCTACCATCTCACTGCGTAGCCCGAGGTCTAGCGCTTCAACTGACAGACTGACAGTCCTTCAAACGAAACATGGAGCTACATTGTTGAGTTGTAAACCTCTCTCAATTTGATGTTAGCAATGATGTTAGTTTGCTAACTCGTTCTCATATTTAGTTTCTTAGGTTTGTTTTTCTTGGCCACAAATGTTAAGAATGTGAGTTAGGTAGCATTTTATTTAGACAGATACTAGGTTCATAATTGTTTACCTGGTAATCCTATAGTTTCAATGTACAGATTGCTGTCTTGATAGTATATTGTTTAGACTGATGCTGCTAGGTTCTTGGTTTTCCTGTGACTTGAGGCACTACACTGGTCTTGGTCTCTAATACATTCTATGTACCGGTATGTGATTATTTACCTTGCTGCTTATTGCGAGATGCTCTGGATAAGAGCGTGTGTTAAGGATCTACATTTTTTACTTGTAATTTTGGTAGATTTAGAAGAAATGCCTGGTTAAGGGCATCGACAGACGCAGGCAGCGCGACAAACCGCCCCACAACAGTCACCTGTAAACAGAGCAGTGTGTCAAAACCACGACACCCTCCTAAGAGCTGGCCGAGAGAGGCAATATAAAACAGTGATTACACCACTGTGTTCATTCAACTCCTAACCTAATTAACCTTGTTTGCTTACATTTAGACACTCCAGGAAGTTACAAATCGTTGCCGTCGGGCAGAAACCTGGTATATCCATATTTCAACTTATGTTTTTTGTTTTCGTAAATGAATGCATATATTAATTTGTCCTACACGAGTGTCGCACAAAAGTAGGGAAACGAGCTGAGCTTGTAGCTCTGCGATTTTGGAAAAACTAGAGTTGGGGCCGTGGGCCTGCCTACAGTATACAACAACAGTTTTGGACATACAAGGTTTCCACATGATCTGACTCCACGACGAAATGGATAAATCAACACTACAGTGTGTGTACAGTGTTTTTTTATCAGCCGTTATTTACACATAATGTAAAAATGTCATTAATTAACACCTAATCTGCCAGAATTATTTCAGATTTTTTGCAGTAGACTGCCAGAGATTTTTCAATGAAAAAACAAAAGTACTCAGGAGCCGAGATACAGAATTTTTAAGTTTTAAGTTAACAAGGAAGTGGATGGGAGTCTAAATCTTCGAAAAATCATATCTCCTTAAAGACCAAGGAACGCAGATCTGCGTCTTTGGCAGCCAAGCGAGGGATTAAATAGAATGCAGATCTGCGTCTTTGGCAGCCAATGTGTTGAAAACAAATCCAAACATTTTTCGAAATATATTTTTTAAAATCAAAAACCTCCATATGCAGTACTAGATTTTTTGTAGTGAAAATAGCAGATGTACAAACTCTCAACACGTTCTGAATGCGACACATTGTCTACACAGCTTGTAGATCGGCTATTTTCACTAGGTCCTGGGGAGAATTTCTCTTCTGGCTCTCTCTCTCTCTCTAAAGTTTGGGAACCCCTGCTCTATAAACACACATCCTCTGTCTCATTACCGTGACGACGACTCGGCTTTAAGTGGGGGGGCTCTTTTTACATTTTGCACGTGAAATCACACAAATGGGACGCATACGTTGTTCTTTTGATTCCGCTTTTTCGTTTTGTTTAGTTTGGGCATATTTTATTGCTTGCGTGCATTTCACAAAGGCCCATTGTTATAGCGGCAGCTGTTTTCTGTAAAAATTTCCCCCCCCACACCCCCCTACTCCACTGTTCTTTTTTACACCAGCTCTTATGCCAGAGTAAGGTATTATTGGGCGGTAACATGCCCATAGTTTGCTGTTCATTTTGCGCTGGCTCTTTATGCCAGAATAAGGTATTACTCTTGACTTTGTTCCACAGTTGGAACAAACTCCCCATTGCAGTTAGAACTGCAGATTCACTCCCATGTCTTTCTGCCGTAATCTGAAGACTCACCTCTTCAGACGCCCACCTTTAGCCCGTAGCTACTTGTCCTATAGCTGTGACGACCATGCGGTCTTATGCAAAGGTAAAAATGTCATTCAGATAGCATGCTATTTAGGCCGTTGGTTCTCAAATTGGGGTCCGGGGACCTCCAAGGGGTCCTTGGGGGGCTTTCCAGGGGGTCCCCATCAAAAGTTTTAGTATAGCATCACAATCATTTTAACCACTTTAACCTTTTATACTTTGGCTATTCAAAAATAGCAGATATACAAGCTCGTAGCGTGGCACCAAGTGCCACGCACGAGCTTGTAGATCTGCTATTTTTGAAAAATCGTGAACATTTGAACATTTGTGCTTTTGAATATATATATTTTAAAGCGAACATTTGTAACTCAAATCTTTGCTTCTGGGTGTCCCTGGAATAAAATATTTTGAGATGGGGGTGCCGCGGCCAAATACATATCATTTTGGGGGTCCTTGGCATGAAAATGTTTGAGAACCACTGATTTTTAGACGGATGCTCTGTTCATTTGTTTACCTGGTATCTAGGGGTGTGCCGATATATCGTCCCACGATATATCGCGATACGTTTTCGTGACGATATGTATCGTTTTGGGAGAAAAAAATATTGTTTAGATTTTATTTTTTATTTTTTTTACAATTATAATAATCAGGCATGCAAACAGCCCCGAGGTGAAAAGGGTGACAACATGTTGTTTTTTTCGGGTTAGGTGTCACACTATTGCCCTATTTGGATTCATAACGTCTGAATAATGCAAAAACAGAATTATTTGTTTGCATTTTTTCTCCCCCATATATTTTCATAATAAAAAAGTACGTATCGTATCGTATCGAAATCGTATCGAAGTTGTGAGCCAAATATCGTATCTTTGGTGAAATTAGTGTATCGGCACACCCCTACTGGTATCCTATAGTTTCTGTAGTTTCAATGGATACAGGATAGATCATATTTTTCATATTATACTGATTAGACTGATCCTAGGTTCTTTGGTTGACCTGTGATCCTAGTTTACTGAAGCACTACGCTGTCTCTCTGCATTTGATATGCGTTGCCGTTCACCTTATTGTAAGTTCTGTTAAATGCGCATCTGCTAAATGCCTGAATTGTAAGTTGTATTAGGGCGGTGACATGCCCACAGTTTACTGATTCATCTACACGTGGGAGGGGAAATATTTTCCTTCAGTTCAGCCCATTGGTTGTCGGTGTTGCCAAGTCCACTTATTCGGTTTGTTTCTAAAAGTGTAGTTGCTTATTTGGGGCTTGCTTCCTAATGTCGTTTAAAACCAGTGGTTCTTCAAATGTTTTCCCGTCAAGGACCCCCAAAATAATATGCATTTGTCCGCCGAACCCCCACATCTGAAAATATTTTTGTGCCATAAAAGATTTGTACATTATTTTTTGAAATGGCACATCTACAAGCTCACAAGCTTGTGTTATAACCGTGTGTGTGTTCCATTTGTACACTCTATGGTGCCCCCCCTGTGTTTACCAGGTATCTCCCCCCTTACCTCCAGTGTGGAAGGTACAGTACACCCACACTTTTCCCACAAGGACATTTTTCTTTCCCACAAGTCCAAGCATGGATGCTTGGACTCAGGGGCGTCGCGGCCATTCACTGTGCGTACGACGCGACACCCTCACTCTCACAGATCCGTGATTTCATACCCCCCCACTTTTTGAAAAAGAATAAATAAAAAAATAATTAATTAACCTTACCCTAACCCTAAAACCGAAATAAAGTAACCAAAACACCGGGAAAAAACTAACAAAATCCGCCCAAAAAACGCACATTTTTGAAAAAAAAAATCGTTTACATTTGACAGTTACAAATGTTCGCTTGAAAAAAATGATATTCAAGGATTTGTACAAATGTTCACGATTTTTCAAAAATAGCAGATCTACAAGCTAATAGCTTGTATATCTGCTATTTTTGAATAGCCAAAGTATAAAATAAGGGCTATAGTCCACCGAAAGTCCATCCCCCCCACCTTCTGAGAGCCTGTGACGTCCCTGCTTGGACTTGCGCACGCACGCACACACGCACACATCACATCAAGCATCACTACATAATTTGCACATACATGAAAGGACCACAATGGAAATAAGCCGCTGGCTTTCTTGCCTTCTATCCTTTTGATAAATTGTGTGACATTGTATGTGTTTTACATAATGATTATTATCAATGAAAGAGGTCAAAGTCAAACCCTAGACCTTACGCCAACCTTTCAGCACCACTTTTGCCCGGGTTCCACTGCTTGACTTTTGTGGATGGATAAGTGACAGAAATTCAGAATCAGCGCTATTGTCAAAATTCTTCCGTGCGTGCTCCATCATTTTGTAGTATTCCTCGAGAAGAGAGAAGATAGAGATAGAGGAGAGTAGAAGAGAAAAAAGAAAGACACGTACGTACGTTTGTGTGTGTGTGTGCGCGTACATACATGCATGCATACATACATACATACATACATACATACACACACATATACACACACACACAGCATATGTGACATCATGTGCAGAATGTACATGATGTTTGGAACATGAGCATCATATGCAGGTGTCATCATCACCTTTATTTATACTCGGGAGTACAGTTGAGGGGCAAGCCCTCATTTCCAATGTAACCGATGTTACAAGATAGACACAATCCATTACATCGTTACATTACATTTTACAATCAACAAAGTCAATCGAAACAAAATAACTCAATTAAAACGGGTGCAATCACGGTTAAAAGTGTTGAGGACCATTGCTCTGAACCGACCGAATGATGGCAAGGAGCTCAGTTTTAAAAACTTTTGTAGTTCATTCTAAGACGTTGGGCCAGCACTGACAGAGAAAGGTGTGTACGGTGATAACATGTATGTACATGATGTTTGGAACATGAGCATCATATCGTCTCCGTCGGGTGGAAACCTCATATATCCAAAACTGTTACTTTTTCAGGATTCAAATAGAAAAAAAGCAAAAGTAGCAGATCTACAAGCTCGAAACGCGGCTCGAAACGGCGCGTTTTGAGCTTGTCGATCTACTACTTTTGCTTTTGATATTTCGGAGTGTACAGAGCCCTGTCACTTGATGTGAATGTGTTGGTAAAAACAGACTATCTCAGCTCACCTGTGAGCTCCTGCACCAGCACTAGGGTTGTCACGTTCAGGACATTTGATGTGACTATTTTTAAATAATTGTGTTTTTTTAGGCATTGAACGTTGGAACATGTAGATACAAATTACACTTTCTGTTTGGCCTTTAGGCATTGTAAACAGAAATTGCACGGGGCAGATATGACAAATAAGTGAAATATACAATATTGGCACACAATATCTTTTCTGTGGCCAAATATAAATGTCTGTCCTCGACATGAATTTGTTTTAGAACCACTGTTTTACATGGCCATGTTGTTCGGTGAAAATAGCTTAGTTATTGTCCGTTATTGATTCTAAATATCGGTTTTGATTCTTTTCAGTTTAATCGCTCGGCCCTAGTTTTTTGCTAATCCACCTGAACACTCCCCAAAGCGGACACATCTCCTTGGTTATTTCCAGACACACACACACACACACACACACACACACACACACACACACACACACACACTGTGGTAATGAGTGTTGCATGTCAGAAAGTCCACATTTCCACACATGGCTTCATTTCCACACTTGGCACAGTGCAGCTTGCGTCAGAGTTCTGGAAAGCCAAGGCATGGTCTTAAACATCCACCACACCACCACCACCACCCCCATCCACCCCCAGTTGATGACTATCAGAGGGTTGGCTCTGTGTCGAGGGCATCGGATCATAATGTAATGTGGTATTTTCATCTTAAAAGCTACTGGCAGGTGCAGCATGGGTGAGAAGCAAGCAAGCAAAAAAAAAAAAAGTGGTTTCAGTTGAGGGTACGTAGCTAGCCGTCTATCAATAGATTTCGGTATCGATTGGGTTTTATCCGATACTAGGGATGTAACGACTTTCAACAAAATATTCGACTCGTGCTCCTGTCGATAATAAAAATAGAAATCAAATTCTATTTTTATTTTTAATGACTTGTTCACAAACTTTATAAATGTTACTGTTTTCCAAATAGCCAGTTCAATATGTAAAACATGATAAAAATGGTTTCCAAATGGGAGAGGGAACTGTGTGTGTGTGTCTGTCTATGTGTCCTGCTTGTGTCCTGCTTGTGCATGCTTGAAAGCCCACTTTCAAGCATGGCAGCTTTCGCATATGAGTGTGCAGGTGTGGGACGATTTTGTCAAGATTCACGATAAAACAGTGCAATGCAAATTGTGCAGCACAAAGTATGCGTATCACTCGTCAACATCAGTGATGTCAAATCGCATTAAAGCGAGACACCCAAAGCCTTCACCCAAAGCCTTCACCCAAGCAACGCGGAATGGCAGACTTCATCGTGAAACCTCGTTCGCCATTGTGATGACCGGCGGGCAAAAAAGATCACTGATTTGACAGCCAAGATGATAGCCGAAGTCCTGTTTTGGCGCGAGCATTCTTGTATTCGCTAAGTTAACCGGAATGCTCCGTAAGATGTTATAAATGTTTATATCCAGGCCGTATAGCTACATATTGTTGAAAGTTTTGTGTTGTTACTATTATTATTTGGCATCGGGAAGGAGAGCTGAGTCTGACATCATTCTTCCTAATTTGTCAAACGTAGGCCTCGTTAGTTATAGGCTGCTGTAGCCTACGGATTAAAGTGTTTTGTGTTAATAAACACACAAGAAAGCCTCATTTTTTATTATCATTCGGGCTTTGATGCAAATTCTTAACATGAATGCTGCAGTTGTGGTGCTTAAAGGAAAGCACAGTTTAAACGGTAAATTTGAACAATGTTGTACTACCGGGGCACACTTGGTCGTGACTAATACTACTCTACGGTATCGGTCGTGGTGGTGGTACTCAGCCCTATCCATCGCTACGTGTGATCTGCACAAAGATCTGCCTGTTCCACCGTACATTTTGTGTGCACCTCTTCAGTCGCTCCTCGTAAAGTGTGTGTGTGTGTGTGTGTGTGTGTGTGTGTGTGTGTGTGTGTGTGTGTGTGTGTGTGTGTGTGTGTGTGTGTGTGTGTGTGTGTGTGTGTGTGTGTGTGTGTGTGTGTGTGTGTGTGTGTGTGTGTGTGTGTGTGTGTGTGTGTGTGTGTGTGTGTGTGTGTGTGTGTGTGTGTGTGTGTGAGTGTGAGAGAGGTGGGGGCTGTACTGGCTGCAGACCGGGCCCCGCTGGCTGATCTGTTAATGGGCCTCGCTCCGCTCGCTGGGTGTCTGGCTGACACGTGTGCCTGCCGCGCGTTTGATCCAGTCTCTGGAAGAGTCCATGGATACAACCTGGCCTTCTCTCTACATGGGGCTGGATTCATTTACTCACGCTCCTAAGGGCTTACTCCCTCACACAGACGCGCACGCATACACCACATACACACAGATAGATGGAAAGAGTGTAGTACATACTGTTAAGATGTTAATGGATGGTAGTCGTATGAAGCCATTTAAAATACTTGAGTAGTTTGTCTAGGACAGGGCTACTCAACTTAAGATGGCTCAGGGGCCACTCAGCAAAATACCAAAAGTCCAAGGGGCCGCAAGCTAAAAATGACGGTCCTATTTTGGATTTTTCGATTTTGTAACACGCGGCCGAAAAAAAATTGGGGTCAAACCCCCCCCAAAAAACGAAATGCATAGTAAACTATGCATTATACCTGTAACAATTGATGTTTGTTTTGGAAAAAAAATGTAGCAACCCATATATTTGAACGGAAATGTATATTTGTATCCTGTGCTTAAAAACAAAAGAAAACAAAAAAATTATAATAAACAAGACGCTGCGTTGGGGCCGCATGCGGCCCGTGGGCCGCGGGTTGAGTAGCGCTGGTCTAGGACATGTCAAGGACCCCCAAACTAATGTGTATTTGTCTGTGGACCACCATACAATATTATATTATTTTCCCCATTTTGTCACGATTTGTTGAAAATGGCCTTGTGATCTTGTAGTTTGGCCGATGTATATAGGGCTAAAGAGGTTAAACCGACTTAGATGCTATATTAACTCATTTTTGCTGGGGACCCCCTGGAACCCCCTCAACGACCCCTGGGGTCCCCGGATAGGACCCCACTTTGAGAACCATAGCCTATAACTCATCCCTCTATGTAAATGTAATCAGAGAATTGTGAGATCGTAATTAGCACTTTGCCGTACACAATTTAATAATCCCAGGATTTGTTACTCACTGTCAATTATTCATACATTTTAGTTGCTTAGCCGTGTGTGTGTGTGTGTGTGTGTGTCTGTGTGTGTGTGTCTGTGTGTGTGTGCGTGTGTGTGTTAGACCTGAAGCTGATTCTACATGTCTCCTAAATCCCAACAGTATTCTGAAAAACCTATGTTTCTATGTCAGTGGTGCTCAATCTTTTTCATGTCAAGGACCCCCAAAATGATATGTATTTGGCCGCGGACCCCCATCAAAATATTTTGTTCCAGGGACCCCCAGAAGCAAAGAATAGAGTTAAAAATGTTCGCTTTAAAAATATTTATATTCAAATATATTCACACATTTTCACGATTTTTCAAAAATAGCAGATCTACAAGTTCATAGCGCGGCACCGAGTGCCGCGCTATGAGCTTGTATATCTGCTATTTTTGAATAGCCAAAGTGTACAATAATGCTTTTTAGCTCAAATCTAAAAAAATGACACAGTTCCAGGTCTTAAAGGGTTAAGTTGTTAGAATGTCAGTGTGTGCTTGTGCTTTCTCAGCTTGGTCTCTCTAGATTGTCCAGAGCGATGCATTTTGTTTGGAGCGGTTTTAGGGGGAAAACTGGTTTCCAAAATCTTGGAAGCTTGGAGCGGGTTCAACATGACTTGATTAATGCATCAGGTACCAAATACAATGCAGCTCTTGAGGCAAAGGGGAGGCATGTCAATCAGCCAGCCAGCCAGCCAGTGGTGAGCGAATGCTCTCCCCCTCTTTCTACACAAAGGGAGGCCAGGTTAACCTGGTGACTGTGGAAAAAGTTACCTCAACGTTTTTTTTCAGAACCAGCGGGGGGCCATAAAAGATCTCGTATGAAACCTTGACTTTTAGGTTTGTCACAAATGAAATCTGACAGTGTTTGTCACTCTATTCATGAATGGACGATGGACGTGCATTCCTCTAAATATGTTCATTTACGCAGCTGTTTCCCAAACAGTGGTTCGGGGCACATTTTTGGGTTGCGGACACATTTTAACTGATTCACTGCCAATCACGTAGATCTACGCGAACCTATTTAAAGCCGCCACGTGCCAGTCGCGTAGATCTACGTTTTTTTTTAAAAATATATATTTTTTTCAATTTGACCCAAAGACCAAGGAGACATGAAGATCTAGACTCCTATCCACTTCCTTGTTAACTTAAAACTTAAAAATTCTGTATCTCGGCTCCCGAGTACCTTTTTTTTTTTCAACGAAAAATCTCTGGCACTGGCTAAAAAAATATGAAAATACCTCTGGCAGTTAATGGGTTAATGGGTAAATATCCCTCACAAATTCCACACAAATTCAAACTTTTTCATGAATGAAAGTTTTAAGTTGGCATATATAATCCTGGTCATTTCAATCATTTACAATTCACCTACAACGCTAAACCAGATCTTGCTCCGGACACTACTTCTTCTGGCAATGGCAATGATGGAGAGAGCCACAGGGCATTAACCAGTGGTGGAAAGTAACTAAGTACATTTACTTAAGTACTGTACTTAAGTACAATTTTGAGGTATTTGTACTTTACTTGAGTATTTCCAATTTCCAATACTTCTACTTCTACTCCACTACATCTCAGAGGCAAATATTGTACTTTTACTCCACTACATTTATTTGAAAACTTTAGTTACTAGTTACTTTTCAGATATAAATTATGATGTAATGAAACATACATTACCCACTTTAACCCTATTTTATACCTAGGCTATTTGAAAATAGCCGATCTACAAGCTCACAACGCGAGCTTGTAGATCTGCTATTTTCAAATATTTAGTACTTTTACTTTTGGCACTTTAAGTACATTTTGATGCCAATACTTTTGTACTTTTACTCAAGTAAATTTTGAATTCTGGACTTTTACTTGTAACAGAGTATTTTTATATTGCAGTATTGGTACTTTTACTTAAGTAAAGAATTTGAGTACTTTTTCCACCACAGGGCATTACCTCCCCTCCCCCCCCTGCCCAATTTCAAACCTTCACTTTTACAAAGTGATTGAGTCACGCTGACTGACGGCACGGCCTGCTAGTGAGGAACTCCAGCTGAATGATTGTCATAGTTACCTTTAGGCCGGAGTGGAACCCACGCACTGCTGTTTGGGAGAGAGAGAGAGAGAGAGAGCGTGTTACCTTTTCGCTGTGGGGCAGCTTCTCAGTTCAGGTTACCGTCGGCTTCGAGTGAAATGAGGTTTTTACAGCGTGAGTCACGCACACCACCGACGTTGTCTTCAGGTTTGTGGTGTTCAGTTTGAAAAGAATCTGAATGAATTTAGGAAAGATATTTTGACACCTATAGCGCCTTCATCCTTCCCCGCTTGAACCGCCGTTCTTAACGCTGAATAGTTACCGCTGACTTTTGATTTATATCTTTAGACAGATTTCTGGACTTAAATGGACTGCTTTCTACTAGTTAGCAGTGGTGGAAAGTAACTAAGTACATTTACTTAAGTACTGTACTTAAGTACAATTTTGAGGTATTCGTACTTTACTTGAGTGTTTCCAATTTCCAATACTTTTACTTCTACTCCACTACATCTCGGATCCAAATATTGTACTTTTACTCCACTACAATTATTTGAAAACTTGAGTTACTAGTTACTTTGCAGATATAAATTATAACATTATAAAACATACATTAACCACTTCAGCCCTATGTTATACATAGGCTATTTGAAAATAGCCGATCTACAAGCTCACAACGCGTCGCATCGCGACGCGTTGTGAGTTTGTAGATCTGCTATTTTCAAATATTTTAGTACTTTTACTTTTGGTACTTTAAGTACATTTTGATGCCAATACTTTTGCACTTTTACTCAAGTACATTTTGAATTCTGGACTTTTATTTGTAACAGAGTATTTTTATATTGCAGTATTGGTACTTTTACTTAAGTAAAGAATTTGAGTACTTTTTCCACCACTGCTAGTTAGTCAATGATCCTGAGGATTTAAAACACATTTAGGGCTAATGGTTATTCTTTCAGGGACCCTCAAGGTTCATTGAAGGACGGTGCTCCAAATGGACCCTTACAGGTCTGTTCAGAGAGTTATGGGGGTCCTTGTCTGAGAACCACTGAATTAGAGAATATGTTACGTTCATATATCAAAGTATTCTGTGATAGCAGCTTGACTGGGATGTTGTTGGCCTTCGTGTCACCGTTTGTGATTAGAAACCACTACTATCCCAGCGCTCTGTGGGTTTCATCTGGCAAAATGAGTTTCTTTCTGCCCCTTCTCTTTACGCATGCGTAGCAATCGTGATAAATGAAGGCCACAACACTTGGTCTAAAGACACAGTTTGTTTACACCAAGCGTGGATGACAACAAGTGTTTTTTTGTGCGTGCTCTCTCTCTGCTCCATGTCCTCAACGACCACCACAGCCCTGTTTGCTCTGAGCCACCAGGGCACGGCTGGAGGCCTCACCATTACATCAGAGATTTTTAAAAAGCGTATCATTGGACTCATTAAAGAGACTCCCTCCCCCCACCAGTTTTAAAGAGCTCTCTCTCTCTCTCTCTCTCCTCCCACTTTCTCACTGCCTCATTCCCAGTGGTGGAAAAAGTACTCAAATTATTTACTTAAGTAAAAGTATCAATACTGCAATATAAAAATACTGTTACAAGTAAAAGTCCAGAATTAAAAATGTACTTGAGTAAAAGTACAAAAGTATTGGCATCAAAATGTACTTAAAGTACGAAAAGTAAAAGTACTAAATATTTGAAAATAGCAGATCTACAAGCTCACAACGCGTCGCGATGCGACGCGTTGTGAGCTTGTAGATCGGCTATTTTCAAATAGCCTAGGTTTAAAATAGGGCTAAAGTGGTTAATGTATGTTTCATTATATCATAGTTTATATCTGAAAAGTAACTAGTAACTAAAGTTTTCAAATAATTGTAGTGGAGTAAAAGTACAATATTTGCCTCTGAGATGTAGTGGAGTAGAAGTAAAAGTATTGGAAATTGGAAATACTCAAGTAAAGTACAAATACCTCAAAATTGTGTAAATGTACTTAGTTACTTTCCACCACTGCTCATTCCCAGCGGTGACCTGCACTGTGACCCCAGGCGTCTTTAACACAGATTTATTTCCCCCCTCACACACACATGCTGGAAGATGTATTGTAGACAATATATACTTAGGTTGGTTTGACTGCAACCTATCTGTCCTCGAATGCACACTGGTCCACTCCAGAACCCCTCCTCTCTGCCCCATGGCCTCTAGACCGCTCCTCATCCACGGCTTCCATCACTTAACCATTCTGTGGTCTCACATAGCCAGAGTCTCTATGAAGTCTCTGTTGTTTTGGGCATTATGTGCCCCAGGAACATTTTGAGTACTGTGCATATCCGCTACCCATCATTTGGTGCTGGAACACATGCACTGTGTTCTCCTGGGCCCTCACAGGGGCCAAACACATGCACTGTGTTCTCCTGGGGGCCCTCAAGGGTCGGGAGACAGGGAACATGTGCCTTCTAATGCTCTCCATAGTACCTTCCCTGCTGTTACCTTCTCTAGCGCCCATCGTCACTGTCGGGCATAAACCTTGTATCTCCATATTATTTTCTTAAAGGGATTGTTGGCAACATTAAGCCTAAATTTGAAAAATATCTATATATATATATATTTTGCATTTTGTCCCCTCTATCAGCCACTACATAATGATGCTGGGGTGTTTTCCTGCATTGAAACACAGTCCTCTTTCTGAAATCGTATTTTCCCTACTGTTTATGTGTGTGTCGGGCCGTAAATTAACGCACGCATGTGCGCATCCGTGCGCGTCCGTGAACTTTTTACTTTCGGTTTGAAAACGCTCTCAAACTTCGTTTTTGAGGCACATAATTTACTTTTCAGATAGCGTTTGGATAGAATTTAGTTGTTTAACTTCATATATGTGGTCAATTTGTCATGAAAGAGCCCATTTAAAAATAAAAATTCAGAGAACCGGCAGGGGTGGGCAGTTCCTTGAATTGTATCCGAATAAAGCAACCCATATTCGGCATGGCCCGTTTAGAAGTCCCCTTAACTCTATGGAAGTCCTCCCTGCGTCACCCCCTGGTGGTCGGGGATCTCTGAATCGCCTACAATCCCTTTAAATGAATGCCCTACTTCATCATACTACTGTACAGTGTCACACACAAGTAGTAGATTTCAGATCGGCTATTTTTTGCTATAAATTGTATTCCATTTTTTTTAAGTGAAAGTGGTTACCGTAAGTGTGTCTGTAGGTATTATAAATATTGAAACTTATGAAAAGTATTAACAAGAGCTTTGTAGCCTGCTGCAACCCTCCTGATTTCGTGTATAAAGGGGCGGGTGTAAAGAGCCGGCGAGAAACTGCGGCTGATCCCATTGGTTCACCGATCTGTCCGTCAACCCCCGCCCCGTTAACAAAACATTACGAGCGACGCCCACTGCACTCTGGTTGGTTGGGAAGTGAAACACTTCCTCATACACAGTACGGGCTATCGTTGGGCCAGGCTTTTATTTTTTAGCAAAACTAAGCAATAAAAGCCTGGAGATCGAGGCTAAGAGCTTTGTGACTAAATAACTACATTGGATCCATTGGAACACAGGTTCTTTCCCCCCAATTTTCTGAAAAGTAACAGTTTTGGACATACGAGGTTATCGCCGTGCTAACGAGCTAACCTCCCCGTTACGTTGTCCTTCAGGAAACGTTTGTGCGGCCAAGCTCGTTTTATCGTCCGCATTGGTTCCCCCCGACTTTCCGCCTCTTCTGTGCAGAGAGTGTGAAGTGAACGCACAGCGTTGCTGTTGCCAAAAGCTCAGGTCAACTTGTCGGCTTCAGGCCGGCTTTCAAATGTCTCCCGGGCCTTCGTTCAGCTGTCCAAACATCACGTCGTTCGTTGCTCATACAGAGGACCTTAGAAACTTTAAAAGGAGCACTTCACCCATTTTCAGCCTATCTTCAATATAATTTGGTCTTCACTAATGCTAAACTCATTATAAGATGGCACCATTTCTGTCTACTCACTGTGTGTCTGTGGACAGTTCATGAAACTGCCTAGTGCCTACCAGTGACATCAGTTATCAACAAGATTTCAGAGATACATTTTCTAGCGTGCTAACTTTCCAGGAAGATAAACATTTTAGTTTCTATTAGCTTGGAATCCCCATTGATGATGTCATTGTTGATAGGCTAGGCAGGTATCTGAACTGACCACAGCCCACCACTGAGATGCAGAGTGAGTAGACGGAAATGGTGCCAAATAGCCGATCTACAAGTTCACAATGCTATTTAGCAGATCTATAGTAGATCTGCTATTTTCCTTTTTTTCAGATGGAGGTGCAACCAAATACTTATATACTTAATATGGGGGTCCTTGATATGTTTTTGTTTTAGAAGCACTGTCTTACACAGAGTGCGGGCTGAGTGGCTACATCTCTTGTGTTCCACCATATTGCTTTGCCAAAATGGTGCCATGGGATGATTCACCACACACACACACACACACACACACACACACACACACACACACACACACACACACACACACACACACACACACTCTGCCGGGGTTGTCTAGACTTGCCCCCATGTGGAAGAAAGGAAAGGCGAGAGGGAAAATGGCCTTCCTTAATTCATTTGTCAGTCTCTGTCTTTCATAACTCCACATCAGTCCTGTAAGGTTAAATGTGGTCTACTGGTTTGTTTGTTCAAAAGCAAGGCCAACTACTGACTTTATTTTAGAATGGCACCTGATTCAATTTGTGATTTGTTTAGTTTGTTCTCATTGCATTAAGCCTTTTGTGCTTAAATGTTAAAATTGACTTATATGGGGTGCAACAGTTAATTGAACTAATCGTTTTATCAATTTAAAAAAAATATATATTTAAACCCACTTTTCCGTTATTCGATAATTGAAAAAGCAATTGCTGCAGTAGTTAAGAAACAAATGGTTAGTTACAGCGCTATGGAACATAGCTGTATCTGTTCCACAGATAAATATTGTGAATAAATATTCCGTTGCGAGGCGCTGTGAGCTTGTAGATTGGCTATTTTCACAATTGTTGCCTCTTTCTTATATCATTTGACAATTTGGCCAATGTTTGACCAGTTTTTATAGTACAGTTTGTTGATTTCTTTGGTTGCAGAACATTTTTATTTTCTTTCTTTTTTTTGGGGGGGGGGGGTATTAAAAAGGTCTTAAAAGTCATTAAATTGTCACTTCACTGTCATCTAGGGACACCCCAAAATCACGTGGGGACCCCCCTGGGTGTCCCGACCCACAGGTTGAGAACCAGTGCAGTAGTGAGCCCAGCCCTCTGGTGTGTTGTTGACATGGTCAGTAGGTCCAGTGCCTGCAGCAAGTGACCTCTATGTGGGCCTGCGTGTGGCTGGTAGGTCCCTCCCTGTTCTGACCCCTCCCTGACCCCGGCCTCCATACTTTAATGATGCTACTTTAATGACTCCACTGTGTGACGGCTCTTTCCCACCACAGCAGCTAAGTGAACCGTACGGCACTGTGAGAAGAAAAAAAAAAAATCGGAAGAAAAAAAAAAATTCGGAACCTAATAGACCAGTGGTTCTCAACCAGTGGTCCGGGGACCACCAGTGGTCCTTGAGGGGTTTCCAGGAGGTTGTCCCTAGCTAAATGATGGAAGAGTTGGTAACCAAATGGACCGTTATAGATCTTTAACTCTTGAGAGTGTCAAATGAAACCAAATGGACCCTTACGGGTCCATTTGGTTTCATTTGACACTCTCAAGAGTTCAATTATTGTTAAACTTCTGCATTACTTAATTAAAGAATTGTTATTTCGATCAACGTTTGCCTGTTATCTCTCCTATGATACCAACATCAATACAGCATGGAACTGTGGACAAAATTGTATCCAACGATAACAAAATATTCTAAGTCTTGGGTCTGAGAGGCTAAATCTTATCAAACGGTGGTCCGTGGCTCAAATGCCGAATAAATAATGGGCATTGATATGAAAAAGGTTAAAAACCACTGTAATAGACTCATAGTGCATAACTCTAGTTATGCACTATTCGTTTGATTGGCTCGGCAGCGGATTTTGAACTGGAAACATGTGTTTTTCCTGTTCAAATCTGCTGCTGAGCAAATCAAACGAAGCTATGAGAAACAAAATGATTATTTTAATTGTGGAGAGACCTCCTTTTATCAACATGCAAACATACATAGTTCATGCATTAGGAGGCCTGGATAAAATGACGGACGCGACTACAGGTCACGTCAATGAACAGCAGTGGCCAATGACGTATCTGTCTGTATGCTATCCATCAGCGTTCCCACGGTCATGGGATTCCTGGAAATATTTAGACATTTGAAAAACTGTTTTCCAGGCCTGGAAAAGGTTTGGATTTAATCGAATGCTTTGGAAAATGTTTGGATATTGATTTTTGTAATTTGTTCATAAAAAAACATGTCCCAAACGTTATGTGAAATACCTGTGGCTTAATGTGTACAGGACGTCACGTGAAAAAAGGAATAGATCTACAAGCTAACAACATGTTGCATCGCGATGCGTCGTTCGCTTGTAAATCTGTTCGTTTCGTCACGTGACACCTTCTCTCTCGAGTCGGTCTTGGGGCATTTATGGCACACAGGTGTAAGAGCCTCATTATTGCACTGTATGATTGGTGGGCCTGGAAATGGGGTAAAATACTTTGGAAAAGTTTTGTTACAAATGTGTGGGAACCCTGATCCACGGTCTCCCTACTCTTCCATTATGACACTATGCAGACCCTGGTGTCGGGTAGGACACCTACTGGTTGACAGATAGTCTGAAGGTCATGAGGTCGACTTCTCCCGTGGCCAAGTGGAGTCTGTCTGTTGACTGAGTGGTAGAAATGTGCTCTTTCATGCAGGACACCTGGCTTTGTTTGAAATCCCAGGGAGGATATTGAAGTCTACCTTTTCGAATATGCTACCCCACACACCTTTCAACGGATACTTCATTCGCCTTAAGCACACACACGCACACGCACACACACACACACACACACACACACACACACACACACACACACGCACACACACATTTGTGTGTGATTTGATTTGATTTAGCAATATTATGTTTTTCTGAATTATCTGTCTTTCACCTGCCCACATCTGTTTCGTCTAGAGCAGGGGTCTTCAATGTTTTTCAAGCCAAGCACCCCTTAGCTGAGAGAGAGATGAAGCAGGGACCCCCACAACATATTGTATAAAATTGTGTTGCAGATAAAACGTTTTCATAGATTTAATTTATAGCTTCATACACTTGTTTGACAGCACTATCATTGTGTTGTATTCATCTTAATGTGTATTTTCAGACAGTTAACCACTTAAACCCCCAATACTAATAGAAAACTTGTAGGCTACTTGGTTTGGCTTTATTTCCCCCCTACACCAAACTTCTTTGACGAACATATTTTCGCCTAATAATGTTGCCCTCAGAGTAGGGACGCTATGGGTGCAAGTGGTTAATGTAAAAAAAGAAAGAAAAAAGGTTCCTATCACATGAAGATTTGGCAGCCCCCCCCTGCAGTAACTCAATATATAATTATTTTCATGTACTTTAATTGTGCGAAGAAATAATGGAAAACAAAAGTATTGTTTTCTCATTGCACATTGCACTGGTCAGTTTGTGTAGGGGTGGACTGAACTCAAATGGAATATGAATTTATGTGTGAGCCCCATCTTCAATGCTCTCTCTCTCTCTGCTGACTGTGTCCCAGCCAACAAGGCATCTGGCCTGCAGGTCCACTCCACTCGGCTGGAACTGTGTGCCGTCCTCTACAGCGATCTCTCTAGCCGGAGCCAGGAGATGGAGCTTTAGATAGAATGATATTATGTCAGGACCTGTGTCTGCTAAAACCCCCTCCACATGATCCAGGGCTGTTTGTTTTTTCGCGCAGTGCCAGATCTGTGGCTTGTTATTCTTTTCTGTCGAGGAATTTTCCAAGTGTGTCGCGGGGTCTCCTCTGCATCTCAGCAGGGGCCCTTGCCCTGTTTACCCTCTGCTCCTCGTAAACTCTTCCCCTCTCTCTCACTACTACGGTTAAAGTCCCTCGGTGCTTGTGGTTAGGTTTACACTGCTGCCCAGTGCCTGGTGGGGGGATGGGTGCAGCGGGACATGCTGTTAGGTGGGGGGAGCGCATGCTCTGTCCAGCTGGGAGGTTAATTAAGGCAAACAAGCGCACAGCAGTTTCTGACCCCCCCTCCCCCCCCCCTCCATGTGGCTTCACACACTGATTTGTAAAAAGTAGTAGTTGTTACAAATTAGGGCGGTTAATATATCGAACATTTATCCTCATTGAAATGTCAACTTTCATAAAATACATATCGCAAAAGGCTGCTTAAAGTGCAATAATTGGTATATAATATATATTCTGAATGGCGCCTTACAGGTCTGTAACTCTGAATGGAACAAAATGGACCCCATTTGGTTCCATTTGTGCACTCTCAGAGTTATATTGGGGGGGGGGGGGGTTATTAACCTAACAAAATTACCGATCTACAGTGAGATTTTGGTGTAGATGATAAAGGAACACAAAGTACAGTGCAAGTACAGGGGGTCGTTAACAGTCTCAGGCAGACGGTGACGGCCGGGCTGGAGGCAGAGTTGCCAAGTCCGCTTGTTTTTCTGTAAATCGCTAAATATTGGTGGTTGTGTTTTTTTGGGGGGGGGTTATCTCTGAACTGGGGCTTGCTTCCAAACGTTGTTTAAGCCAGTGGTTCTCAAACGTTTACCTGTCAAGGACCCCCACATATGTATATACATATGGACCCCCCCCCCCCCATGCTTCGAAAAACATTCCAGATTTTCCGAAATATTTTTGGGGAAAATAGCAGATCTACAGTACAAGCTCACAATACGTCGCATCTGAGCTTGTAGGCTGCATCTCTTGTGTTCCACCATATTGCTTTGCCAAAATGGTGCCATCTCCATGGGATGATTCACCAAACAAACACACACACACACACACACACACACACACACACACACACACACACACACACACACTTCTCAGCTTTTTCAATGCAATTTTCTCGTGGCGAGTTTGTTTGTTTCGCTGGAGTACACGCAGGTCTGCCTCTTGTGTTGCATTTGGTTGCTAGGCAACAGCAGTGGCTAAGTGTATGCAGTACTTGAAAGCTAGTCTCCCACTGTCTGTCTGCCTCCTGGTCTCCCAGACAGCACTGCACTCCTGTCTGTTTGTCTGTCTGTCCTTTACGGCAGGGCTTCTCAAAGTGGGGTCCGGGGACCCCCCAGGGATCCCTGAAGGGGTTACAGGAGGTCTCCAGCAAAATTAGCTAATATACTGTAGCATGTTTTGTTTTGTTTCGTTTTATTTATTCGCACAATAAAAACAGTATATAAGGTAAAAAAAGACACAGAAGTAAGTGCAGGTGAGAAAGGAGACCCATATAGGGCTTATACAAGTTTCTCACCTAAAATAATAAACAAGTAGTAAGTTGAACATAGTATTCAAATACATATATCAATTTGGGGGGTCTTTGACTTGAAAAGGTTTGAGAAGCACATCAATGAGTAGGGCTGCTGTGACTGGTGCTTTCACACTTTGTCTGTGTGCTTAGCCCTGGGCTAACGTAAGCTAATGACAGCCTGGGTTTGGCTTATTAACCCATCATGTTCACACGCATTCTGTGCTGGCCCAGAGCATTGGTACGAGCCCCGGGGGCTAGGCTGGTCATTGATAATTCTACTGTTAGCCGCCTCATTAGTATCCTATCCACACTAGCTATTTAGCCACCATGTAATTTCTTTGGGTCTCTAACCACCGAAAAGTTGGTGTGAAACTTGGTCGAGAGCAGGGCCCGAAAGACCACAGCTTTAAGCTATGTTCTACTAGCCCAATTAAAATATAGTGGCGTTAGCCATGATGGGATGTGATTCTGAGTCAGAATCAACTCTATTGTCACATCGCTGGTTTACATTCTTTATTGTCACATCACTGGTTTACATTCTTTATTGTCACATCACTGGTTTACATTCTTTATTGTCACATCACTAGTTGTAAAGAAGTGGGTGAAATTAGTTGTTGCATAAGCTCCATCATTTTGTTGTTTTTTTCAGAGAAAAGGGGGGCAGGGAGAAAAGAGGGGGTTCAAGGTAGTTTTCAGCAAAATTGGTTTATACAGTATATCATCAAAATCGTTTTTTAACCCTATTTAATACTTAGGCTGTGACAGATTTGGACTAATTATGAACATTTTAACAACACAGATCTTCTCTTATGCCCTTCCCTGGCACAAACTCTTTTCAGATGGGGGGTCCGTGGCCAAGTGTATATATATACATTTGGGGGTCCTTGACATGAAAAGGTTTGCGCTCCAGATGGTGCATGCAAGCCAGCAGTCATGATGACTCATGCAGGAGAGAGGTGACAGGCGGGGGGAGAAACACAGTAGTAGACTATTGATTTGCACGACATGAGCATTTAAAGGGATGCAAATAGGCTCTTATTTTGCGCACCATCTTTAACCCATTAAGACCTGAGGCCGATTCAACGAATGGGCGGGGGGGCAATGAAAGATGGATTTTCTTTATCTTTTGGACGATGTCGCCCGGCGATCGCCCGAGAGTCGTTAAAATGTACTGAGAGTGATAAACAGGCCCAGTCTTCTATCATCAGTGATAAACAGGCCCAGTCTTCCATCATCCTTTGTGATAAACAGGCCCAGTCTTCTATCATCCTCAGTGATAAACAGGCCCAGTCTTCTATCATCCTCAGTGATAAACAGGCCCAGTCTTCTATCATCATCAGTGATAAACAGGCCCAGTCTTCTATCATCCTTAGTGATAAACAGGCCCAGTCTTCTATCATCCTTAGTGATAAACAGGCCCAGTCTTCTATCATCATCAGTGATAAACAGGCCCAGTCTTCTATCATCCTCAGTGATAAACTGATTGTTTGTGAGCTTGTAGATCAGCTATTAAAAAATAAATCTTGACATTTATGGAAAACTTAACATTTATTTGTAACATTTATATTTCCCGTTTGTTGTTTGTTTGTGAGCTTTTAGATCAGTTATTTCCACCAAAATCTTGGGAATGTTTTTGAAAACTTTTAATATATATATATATTTTTTAACCATTTTAAAAGAATTGTATAGGGGGTCGCTGAGTCCGTGGCCAAATACGTATTAATTTGGGGGTTGGTGCTGCCAACATTTGACATGAAAACGTTTGAGAACCACTGCCGCTTTTGTCTTCCTCTTCTGTTCCCTGGTGTTATTATTATGATGATGTCTGGTGGTGATTATGACCGACAATTATGCATCATTGTGTATGAGTGACAGAAATATTGTATACATTTTCTTCATGCAACGGCAGTTCCTGACGTGGCTGTGTTGTTCTCCTCTGGTCTGCTAGGTACATGTATTGGACGGACTGGGGTGAAATTCCAAAGATCGAGAGAGCGGGCATGGACGGGACTAATCGCGCTATGATAATCGACAAGGACATCTACTGGCCCAACGGTCTGACGCTGGACTACAGCCAACAGAAACTGTACTGGGCCGACGCTAAATACAACTTTATACACCGCTCCAACCTGGACGGAACCTCAAGGTACAGTACCCCCCCCCCCCCTCCATCACACTAGCTTCTGTCCCATCTAAACAGTCGAGACCCTTTGACCCAAACTAGTGAAAATAGCCGACCCATAAGCTCTGAGTCACAACGCTCCGCAATGCGATGCGTTGTGAGCTTGTAGATCTGCTATTTTCACTAGTTTTTTATTCTAATTAATGACATTTCTTTGGGGATTTATTTTTTCATTTATTTATGAAATTCTTTGGAAACATTTTAGAATTAGTTTTTAATTCATGAAAGATTGTGACATTGTTTTTGTTTTTTTATATTTTTAAATAATAATAATAAAAAACAAAATGTAGGAAACGAAAAATGGGATATTTAATCGTGACCCACAAATGGGTCCCTAACCCAGTGTTAGGGACTAGTGGGTAGGCAACAGGTGGCCCATGGGCCAGAACAGGCTATAATGTCCAAATAGAAAAATCTGCCCCATCTGAAGAATGCTTTTATCCATGTTGAAAGTGAATGACAGGCAGCCGTTTCACACTTTCTTTCCATATCTAAGAGACTGGCTTTGATGTATATATTTATTTTTGTTTTATCTTTTGTTTGTTTGTTGTGCATGGGTCTGTCACTACCTTTTTTGTTTTTTCAACTTGCTGTCTCAGACTCGGCTATAACTTAAGTCTCACTTTACAAATTCATTTTTTTAATGATGAGTATTTTTATGATTGGTATTTCATTTGTAGGCTAAAAGAAATTTGTGATGAGATATGAAGAAACAATGCTATTTTTGTTTTGGCAGCCCCTCCCTTCCCATGAATAAACATCTTGAATAGGACAGAAATGTAGAAAACTGTCCCTGCGATAACTACAAGATGTTTCACTTCTCATTCTCCATAAGAAACTAAATGTGACGCTCAATACATCACCGCACTGCTTGCTACATGTTGAAGTGCAGTGCATGGTGTCGCTCATCTTTCCCTTGCTACTTCCTGACAGTGGTGTAAAGTAACTAAGTACATTTACTCAAGTACTGTACTTAAGTACTCGAGAAGTAAATATTTCCAGTACTTTTACTTGTACTCCACTACATCTCAGAGGCAAATATTATACTTTTCACTTCACTACAATTATTTGAACATTTTAGTTACTAGTTACTTTGTAGATTTTGATTATTATTACAAAACATACATTAACCACTTCAGCCCTATATACACTTCGGCCATTTGAAAATAGCCGATCTTCAAAATATTTTTATACATTTGAAAACTTGTGAAATGGAGTATTTCTACATTGGAGTATTGATACTTTTACTGTAGTAAAAAAATGTATAACTTTTTCCACCACTGCTTCCAGACACCTGACGAGAGTCATGACACCTCTTGGCATTAACCAACCTGTCAACCTTAGGGACCAGTTTGTGAGCAGTCGTTGTTTTCATAATGTCACTCCAGATGTCTATTTGTCACCTGTGGGAGAGCAGTTTGGATTTATTATAGAAAAAAGCCTGTTCACATAGAGATAGATGTTGAGATAAGAGTCTCCTGACTTTTGGTAAACATGGATTGCTGTTTTTTTTTTTTTTGCAATGCTGCTTCCAGCTCGTTTAACTTTTGCGTTCTGTGTCCCCTCCTCCGCCGTAATTGTTTTATTTTTCTCTGTGTGCCATCTCTCAGTGTAGTCTGATAGTGTTGAGTATTCCTTTGCAACAGAATACTTTTTTGCAAGCATACGAGAGACACAGGTTTGCCCTTGAACTCACAGAAGAAAAAGTGATTTCTGACTTTCCAATTTATCCGTCGAATACCCGACCTTCGATGTCGACCTTTCTCTTTTTGGACGTCATTTTGAACCACAGCAGCGATCCGCCTCAGCTTGGCTAACAGGTGATACTTACCTGAGTATTCTGTGTGTTTATACAGTGTCTGATGATGACATAGTTTATGCAAAGTGAAGAGCCGGCAGGTTCAGTAACTGCTGCCTATTGTTCATGTTGTTTACACAACACTCTCAGCGGCGAGGGCGTCATCAGAGCGGTAACGGTTACATAAATAAATTGTCATATTTGTTTCTTTTTCATCAAAATCATCAGACGGGCCAGCTTGGACTCCTTGGCAGATTCTATGGGGCCACCAGTTTGGCAACGCTGTTTTAAAGTCTTTATATTTTTTGCATTCATCTTACATAAGCACTTACATCCTGTTGACTTAACACATTGAGTGCCGTTTTTGAGAAGCCATGCGTTGTGTGCCAAAAACGGTTATGACCGTTTTTGGATTTTTTTATTATTATTATATATATATTTTTTTTTTATTATTATAATTTTTTTCCTTCACAGCACCAGGAGATATCATTTTTTGAAGATTTAGACTCCAATCCACTTCCTGGTTAACTTATGACTTCAAAAGCCTGTATCTCAGCTCCTGTGTACTTTTTTTTTTACTATGTATTTCTGACTATTTTCGACTATTTTCAACTGGCTGCAACTATGGAACGGATTACCTAATGTTTTTAATATTTTCCCCCGATTGTACGAGACCCCTGTGTGTGTGTGTGTAATGAGGGGATCACCGTGAGGACGGTGATCACTGAAAATATTTTGTGACTACTTGAAAAAGGTTCAAAAATGGTTAAAAATCCAGGCACTGATTGTACCCTGTTTTAAAAAAAACCTGGCACTCAATGTGTTAACTACTAGAGTCTACAGGGTACTAGAGCTGAGTTGGCTCAGTACTGCTTTTCCCCCTTCACACCAAAACCCTTCACCAGAAAATAGCCCAGCTACAATGCGACACGTTGTGAGCTTGTAGATCGTCTATTTTTGCTGTATGTACTTGGTGTAGACGAAAGAAAGCGATCAAAGTACAGTTGTGACTCTAGTCCGGTTCTCCAATACTGGTTAAATCTTCCAAAAGTCGGACAATTTCACCTATAACGGCATGATGAGCTAATGATGAATGATCGTATTGATGTGATGATGATGATGTGCTTCCAGGGACGTGGTGGTCAAAGGCGACCTCCCCCACCCCTTCGCCCTGACCCTGTACGAGGACACGCTGTTCTGGACCGACTGGAACACCCACTCCATCCACTCCTGCAGGAAGCAGACGGGGGAAGAGCGACGCAAGGTCCACTCCGACATCTTCTCCCCCATGGACATCCACGTGTTCAGTGCCAAGCGACAGCCCTCATGTGAGTAGCAGGGCTGCCCACCCAAAATACGTCCTAACACAGGGGGTCTTCAACGTTGTTCAGGCCAAGGACCCCTTAGCTGAGAGAAAGATGAAGCAGGGACCCCCTCACTACGTATTGTATAAAACTGTGTTGCAGATTAAACTTTTTCCTAGGTTTCATAGATAGCTTCAAAGACTTGTTTGACAGCATTGTCAAGCTGTTGTGTTGGATTCACGTTAATGTGTATTTTCAGACATTTAACCACTTGGAACTGTAAATACTTAGGTCAACCGTAACCTTGACCTTTCACTACTGTACTTGGTCTGTTCTTATTTCCCTCTACACCAAACCTCTTTGCCGAAAATAGCCGATCTACAAGCTTTTTGGCTGAAGTTCTCCTCAGAATAGTGATAACTAGGGTTCAAGTGGTTAATGCAAAAGAAATGCTCCTATCACTCAAAAATGTGGCGGCCCCCCTGTATTAACTCTGAGGACCCCTTTTGAACACCACTGTCTAACAGACTTGTAAACACATAATTAACCCATTGAGACCTGGAACTCAATTTTCTCAAGTCTCATTTTTAGATTTGAGCTAAAAAGCATTATTTTACACTTTGGGCTATTCAAAAATAGCAGATCTACAAGCTCATAGCGCGGCACCGAGTGCCGCGCTACGAGATCTGCTATTTTTGAAAATTTGTGAAAATGTGTGCAAATCTTTGAATACTTATATTTTTAAAGCGAACATTTTTAACTCAAATCTTTGCATCTGGGGGTCCCTGGAACAACATATTTTGATGGGGGTCCGCGGCCAAATACATATAATTTTGGGGGTCCTTGACATGAAAAAGATTGAGCACCACTGATATAGAAACATTCATTTTTCAGAATACTGTTGAGATTTAGGAGACATGTAGAATCGGCTTCAGGTCTTAATGGGTTAACTTAGCAGTGTATTAAACTTCATTGTACAATGATTCAGATTGATCATTTTATCATCTTTAATTTAAATCAATTAGTTTGATTAACTGTTGCATCTCTAGTCCAGATATAGTGTTTTTATTCTTTCAAAAAAGAAGGTATTTTGTGTTATTCAGGATGCTTGTGTGTGGATCTCAGCGACTGACAGTTTACATGTCAGTCACTGCCCCCCCCCCTCCCCCCTTTGTCATATCTATTTTTCTCCATTTTTCTTGTTTTTCCTCAAGACGTGCACGATAACAATAGACGAAGCGAAGCGGCGGTGGATTCCTTTTTAAGGCCCACTCTTTGCAGTCAACTCACCTATTTTCCCCCATTCTTGTGTGATGGCCACACAGACAATAGAACCCTTGTTCTCTGTCCCTCATCATGTGCAAAGATTTTTTTCTGAGAGAGAGAGAGAGGGAGGGGGGAGAGGGAGGGAGGGGTGTGTGGTGGGGGTCCACATTCGGTCACAACCTCCTCCTGGTCTCTTCTTCCCTCTACTACGTGATGCGCTCCGCTCCGGGTGCTTCAGGTGGCGGGCAGACGCACATCCTCGGAGCAGATGTGAATAACAATGAGGGCCTTGTTGGACCGGCTTCCGCGCCACCAGCCCGCTCTGCTGCGCTGAACTGCAATGCAATGCCTGGCCTGCATACCATGCACTGCCTGCGTACGCCTGCACTGCCTGCGTACGCCTGCACTGCCTGCATACTAGAGTTGTTCCGATACCAGTATGGGGAAAAGCTGCTGATAGTTACTGCCGAAAATGCTGGCATCTGTGTCGGCGTGTATGCCAGCCTATGTCATTCCGATGGCATGTAATTCATCACATGATGATATGGTCATTTACAGTAATCAATTATTTTGTATTTTTGAATGCTTCAGTTGATGTTGCACTACTGTTTTATACTCTTACTGTACTATTAACATTATTATTTGCTTCTACTTAAAAAAAAAACAGAGTACTTCTTCCACCACTGGCACCACCACGTTATAGCCCAGCGTTTTGTTTCTCTCTGCAGTGAGCAGCCCCTGCTTAGTGAAGAACGGAGGCTGCTCTCACCTGTGCCTGCTGTCCCCAGTGAAGCCCTACTACCAGTGTGCCTGTCCCACCGGAGTCCAGCTGCTGGACAACAACAACACCTGCCGAGACGGTGAGGAGGACCACCCGCCGTACCCCACACACACACCATACCACCACGCCCCACACACACACCATACCCACCACACCCCCAGATCCAGTAGAATCAAGACAAGTCATTTTATGCTTGGTTGCGCTGATGATGTCCTTGTTGCTAAATCTACAGTTGATTTAGCAACTGTAGATTTAGCAACAATGACATCGTCAGCGCAACCAAGCATAAAATGACAAAAAATCTTATGATAGCCTATTTAGATGACAAAAATATGACTAAGACTAAATGGAATTTTATTCACATGACTAAAATTAAATCAAAACTTGCTGTTAACACATTGAGTGCCAGGGTTTTTTTAAAACAGGGTACAGTCAGTGCCTGGATTTTTAACAATTTTTTAACCTTTTTCAAGTAGTCACAAAATATTTTCAGTGATCACCGTCCTCCCGGTGATCCCCTCATTACACACATAGAGGTCTCGTACAATCGAGGGAAAAACATTATAAACATTCGGTAATCCGTTCCATAGTTGCAGCCAGTTGAAAATAGTTGAAAATAGTCAAAAATACATAGTAAAAAATAAAGTACACAGGAGCCGAGATACAGGCTTTTGAAGTCATAAGTTAACCAGGAAGTGGATTAAAGTCTAAATCTTCGAAAAATGATATCTCCTGGTGCTGTGAAGGAAAAAAAATATATATATTTTTTCCAAAAACGGTTATAACTGTTTTTGGCACACCTCGTTTGGATTATGAAAAACGGCCCGGACCGTTTTTGGCACTCAATGTGTTAAAATGAACACTGGTGATTTAGTTAAAGGACGACTTCATCCATTTTCAACTTATCTTCACGTAATTGGTCCTCACTAATGCTCATGATAGTATGGTGCCATGTTGGTCTACTCATCAGACTGTGTCTCAGAGGAGGGCTGTGGACAGTTGTGGACGTCGATGGGGAGTCCTAGCTAATAGAAACTGCAGGCAATTCTATTCCTGGAAAGTTAGCATGCCATAATAGATGCCATAGTTCTCACGTTAATACAAATCTAAATACAAAATGTTTTCTGAAGTGTCCACGGCCCTCCTCTGAAACACAGAAATAGTACCATTTTATCATGAGCATCAGTGAGGACTAATTATATGAAGATGGTTAAAAATGGGTGAAGTCATCCTTTAAGTCATAGTCTTTTGAATACAATTTCATTTAGTTTTTGATGTATTTTTGTCATCTGAAAAGTTTAAGTGTATTTTGGCAGGCCGTAATGGCTGATTTTACACTTGGTTGCATGCTGAAAATAGCCGATCTACAAGCTCACAACGTGTCGCAGCGCGGCGCGTTGTGAGCTTGTAGATCTGCTATTTTCAGAGTGCAACACCCGAGCTCAACCAAACATAAAATGACTTGTCTTTTAGTTCTACTGGATCTCTTCTCCACTAGTTGTTGACGAAATTGTCAATCATATTTAGTCTTAGTTTTAGCCATCATAGCCTAGTCGACCAGCATTCTTCGTCACCGACAAAATGAACACTGCTCCACGTGTGTATGTTTTAATGTTGAGGCCTCATCTAGTTTTGGTTTTAGTCAAGGCCGTTCCTTTGCTTATCTGGTGTCCAATGCAGATAAAGTCAAGGTGCTAGCCAGCCAGGGGGGGGTTCCCTGTGTGAGTTCTCTAGCCCAGTGGTTCTCAAAGTGGGGTCCGGGGACCCCCAGAAGTCCTTGAGGGGGGGTTTCATGCGAGGTGTTCTGAGTGTCTTGTGTTTTTTAACAGTTTTGAACAATCTGGGAAAAAAACGGAAAGATCTTGAATAATTTAGGAAGAAATTAGCACAAATCTGCTCTTATGGGAGGTCTTTGACATGACAATGTTTGAGAAGAACCACAGCTCTAGCCGTCTCTCTCTCTCCGTCTCTCTCTCTCTCTCTCCATCTCTGTGAGGGGGTGGGGGGGGGGGGGGCGGGGGGCTGACCAGCTGAAGGTGGTGCAGGCTGACCTGTGGTCTCCATGGCAACACCACTCCACTCGCTGCCTGGGATAGCTGTGTGAATCCAAGCCCCTGGCTTTTTTTCTCTCTCCCTCTCTCTGTCTCTGTCTCTGTCTCTCACACACACACACACACACACACACACACACACACACACACACACACACACACACACACACACACTCTCCCGATCTCTGTCTTTTATTTACATTTTTTGCTTGAGTTCCCCCAGTCAACAGAGCGAGGCTAGCAGCAGCAGAGCGGGGGAGGGGATCACATGCTCCCCCTGCACACACACACACACACACACACACAATGCCCCCATTCACCACGCTGGCTTTTTAACCATTTCAGCGCTTGGTCGGTGGATTCTCATTTCCACCCCCCCCCCCCCCCCCCCCCACCCCCCTTCTTAAATCACACACCATCCAGTGGTTTGGTTTTGGCCAGACGTTTGGGGTCCAGCCCTCACCCCAAAAGCCCCCTGACATCAGGGTTACATCTGGCTATTGTTAGCCTACCTCCCCTCCCTCCCCTCCCTCCCTCCAGCCACGTCTTCTACCCTTTCTGGGACCCCCGATGTGACCTAACCCCCCCTCCTCGTCCTCCCCCCCCCCCCCCCACCCCACCATCCACACCAGACAATGCTAAGTTAGGGTCTTTTAAAGCTTTGCTAAAGAGTGGCAAATTAGTCGTTGCCTTTGTGCCGCCCCTCCGCTGCACAGCCTCCTGGGTTAGTTCCAGTGTTGCAGACAGAGGACATGACGGGTTCAAGGCTGTTAATGGCCTCCGCTGAACGCCACACAGCCACGGTGGATTAACCACACCAACCCCACATGTCATGATAGGCCAACGCTTTGGCGGAAAGTAGCAGATCTGCAAGCTCTCAACTAGGCCTGTCGCAATTATTACGTATTCGTCTAATTGCAATTATTTGAGATAATCGCAATTGTTTTGTCATAATCGTTTCCATGTTGAAAAATTTTCATACATTTTAAAATATAGAAAAAGCAGAAATGGCAGATCTACAAGCTTTGTGACGCGTTGTAAGCTTGTAGATCAGCTAGTTAAAATTGTTTGCTTTAAAAAAACATATATTCAAAGATTTGCACAAATTTACATGATTTTTCAAAAATTACCAATCTACATGTATGTATATACGTATATCTGCAATTTTTTTATAGCCAAAGACATCTAAAATGACACAGATGTTTTCCCGGTTTTAATGGGTTAAAGATGTCTATCCAAACTCAAAACCAACCAGGAGGTCCCCAGCTAAATTTGTAATAGCGTCACAATCAGTATAACCACTTCATCCATATTTTATACTTTGGCTATTCAAAAATATTGAAAATGGACTATTTTGAAAACAAAAATATTAAAAACAATATCTAAATCTCTTCTGGGGGTCCCTGGCACAAAACATTTTCAGATGGGGGGTCCGTGGACAAATATGTATATCAATTTGGGGGTCCTTGACACAAAAAAGTTTGAGAACCACTGCTGTTAACAATCTTGTTAATAAAGTATTCAATGATAATAATAATAAATCAATCAATCTACTCTCTCTGCACCCCCACCCCTCCAGGCGCCACCCAGATCCTGCTGCTGGCCCGGCGGACCGACCTGCGGCGCATCTCGCTGGACACGCCCGACTTCACGGACATCATCCTGCAGGCGGACGACATCCGCCACGCCATCGCCATCGACTACGACCCCGTGGACGGACACATCTACTGGACGGACGACGAGGTCAAGGCCATCCGCCGCTCCTACCTGGACGGCAGCGAGGCCCAGCTGGTGGTCACCTCTCAGGTAAAGGGATGGGGACTATGACCGGAGACCCTCAGGGCTCTATGCTAGTCCCTTTACTGTTTTTGCTCTACGTTAACTATGTAGCTTGTAGATCGACTATTTTCCCCCACAATACGGATGCCGGGGTTTGTAAGTGGTTAAAGTAATACCAGCAACCTCTGCTGGTCATTACCGTCACTGCAGGTCTTTCGTTTATTCCTGCATTACCCAGAATTCCATTTGTTTTCACCGGAAGCGTTTCAAAAAGCGTTCTTTTAATTGTTTTATACTATCTATGGATCGTTTCTCTTAGCCAGTGGAGCATTAGTTACCGTGAGCTGTGTTTTCTTTTGCTGTTGATCTTCAAATCCTATAATGTCTTAAAAACAGCCTGAGATTCCTTTTTGTTATTAGCGTGGTAGTTCCTGGCCTAACAGGAAACCGGTGCGGTAGTTCCTGGCCAAACAGGAAACCGGTGCATTTCCGTTTTCTGGCCGGATGATGTCATTTTCGCGGGAAGGGCGGCCTGCCACCGTTTCAATAGAACATATAATAGAAAAGGCTTTCGGGGGTGAAATTCATGGAGTGGGTGTTGTGAAACAAAAAGATATACAATTTAACTTTTTTTTTTTTTTTTAAAGTTACCTAGTATTACTTTAACTGCTATTCAAAACGTCACAATTAATTTACCGTAGAGGTTAAATAATAATCGTGATTTAAAAACAAAACAAACTTTATTCAAGTTCAATGGAAATGCTAAAAATACTATTTTGTAATCCAGTTGAAGAGCCTTGCAGACAGAGAACCTGCAGCCTACATGGGCGTTTAAACATGTAGCTTTGATTTACTTCCATAGACATTATACTTTTTGTTTATTTGTATCTATAAAAACATTATTGGCTGCTGTATTATTTTGTTTTGAAAGGCAGAAACTGTTAAAAAATAATAAAACCTGACTGTGACATTCTCTTGTGATTTTATACATCCATAGTGTTGCGAAATAAAGCCTGATAATCATGATAATTGTGAAACCCTGATTATTCATCTCACTTTTAATCCTTAATAATTCGTGCCCCCCCCCACCCCGGCAGGTCAACCACCCGGACGGCATCGCCGTGGACTGGATCGCCCGCAACCTCTACTGGACGGACACGGGCACGGACCGCATCGAGGTGACCCGCCTCAACGGCACCATGCGCAAGATCCTCATCTCCGAGGACCTGGACGAGCCCCGAGCCATCGTCCTGGACCCCGTCGCAGGGTAATGTCGTTAAGTTCTTCTGTGTGTGTATACTGTATTAGACCACTGTTTCGCAAACAGTGGGTCGGGACCCATGTTTGGGTTGTGGACCAATTTTTATGGGTCGCGAGTAAATGTCCCCTTTTTTCCGTTTCCTACATTAACCCATTGAGACCTGGAACGCATCTGTGTCACTTTAGATTTCTATGGCTATTCAAAAATAGCAGATATACAAGCTCATAGCGCGGCACCGAGTGCCGCGCTATGAGCTTGTAGATCTGCTATTTTTGAAAAATCTCGAAAATATTCTTTTTCGATTTTTTTCAAAAAACTGTTAGGATTTGGAAAACATTTTTAAGAATCGCCTCGGGTCTTAACACATTCCATGCCAGAGTTTAATCTCATAATGTACTCACCAGTGCCAGCGTTTTATTGTTGTTTTTTTGTTTTTTTCATGTCGCCACAGACCTCGCTAAATAAGTTAAAAGTGCGCGTTCATTTGGTTCTAAACACACAGCGGATCTGTGAGAAACGGCCAGCGAAAACAGTTTCCAAATCCGAGCCGCCATCTTGAAGATACAGCGGATCAACGCTAAACAGTGATCAGCGAGGAGAAAAACAACAACCGAGAAAATCGAGTTTTAAACAGGATCCCAGACAGGAAGCGGATACGATCGAAAAAAACGGAACCCGAATAATTCGGTTTCCGGTCCTCAAACCGGAAACGGAAATGGATCAAAAGAATTCGGAAAGTGCACCTGGGGCACTTTCAATGGGAATCGGCGGTTCGCGTAGATCTACGCGATTGGCATTCAATGTGTTAAAGGGTTAAAAAATAAAATGTATATATATTTCAAAAGATTTGAAAAAGTTTAAACAAAAAAAATTTCTTGTACTTCTCTACCATTTTTGAACAGCTGGGGACCCCCTGGCACCCCCCCCCCAGGACCCCTGGGACCGCATTTCTATGGCTGTGTATCTCCATGATCGAGAGCGATAGTTTTCCTAACGGGTGTCTTGTCTTGTCTTTTTTCTCTCTGGTCGATCCCACCACCAGGTACATGTACTGGACCGACTGGGGCGAGGTGCCCAAGATCGAGCGCGCCGATTTGGACGGCACGGAGCGCCTGGTCATGGTCAACACGTCCCTGGGCTGGCCCAACGGCCTGGCGCTGGACTACGACGAACACAAGATGTACTGGGGAGACGCCAAGACCGACAAGATCGAGGTTGGTTTTGGTGGTGGTGCATGTGTTCTCTTTCTTTCTTTCTTCCATAGGCTGTTGTTGAGGGACTGGGAAGAGAGAGTCCCACCATTTTCTGTTTCCAGTTTTTGTCCCCCTTGTAGATCTGCCTTTTTTCCCCTTTTTTTTTCACTTGAAAATGTGTGCAAATCTTTGAATATATATATATATATGCATATATATTTATTTTTTTTATTAGCAAAAGTGTTTTACTCAAATCTTTGCTTCTGGGGATCGCTGGAACAAAATATTTTGAGATGGGGGTCGATGGCCAAATGCTTTGGTGGAAAGTAACTAAGTACATTTACTTAAGTACTGTACTTAAGTACAATTTTGAGGTATTTGTACTTTACTTGAGTATTTCCAATTTCCAATACTTTTACTTCTACTCCACTACATCTCAGAGGCAAATATTGTACTTTTACTCCACTACAATTATTTGAAAACTTTAGTTACTAGTTACTTTTCGGATATAAATTATTATATTATAAAACATACATTAACCACTTTAGCCATATTTTATACCTAGGCTATTTGAAAATACGCGACGCGTTGTGAGCTTGTAGATCTGCTATTTTCAAATATGTTTGTACTTTTACTTTTGGTACTTTAAGTACATTTTGATGCCAATACTTTTGTACTTTTACTCAAGTAAATTTTGAATTCTGGACTTTTACTTGTAACAGAGTATTTTTATATTGCAGTATTGGTACTTTTACTTAAGTAAAGAATTTGAGTACTTTTTCCACCACTGCAAATGCATATCATTTTGGGGGTCCTTGACACGTGATTTGGGTTGCAACCGGAACGTTGGGCAAACCCCGGCCCCGGGAATCGAAACCGCGCCCCCCCCCGACAGTCTCCATTGGCCGAATCACGCATGCTTGAAAGGTACATAGGTTTGAGCACCACTGACATGGCAACACATGTTTTTCAGAAAACTGTTAGGATTAAGAAGGCATTTTGTAGAATCTAGAAGCTTTTGAACGCAGGAGTTTAACTTGAAAACAGAGCATCTTTACCACTTTAACCATATATATATATATAGACTTTCAGCGAACACATCCTGTATCTGCTGTCACTTTGAAAAAAACGTGACCTCGCTACAGTCGTCCGGAATGTCACAGACTGTAGCCGCCGCTTAGCAGCACAAGCCTCTCTCCTCTCCTCTCCTCTCCTCTCCCCCTCTCCTCTCATCTCTTCTCCCCCTTTCCTCTCCTCTTTTCTCCCTCCTCTCCCCCTCTCCTCTCCTCTCCCCCCTCTCCTCTCTTCTCCTCCCTCCTCTCTTCTCCCCCTTCTCCTCTCCTCTCTTCTCCCCCCTCTCCTCTCTTCTCCCCCTTCTCCTTTCCTCTCTTCTCCTCCCTCTCCTCTCTTCTCCCCCTTCTCCTCTCCTCTCTTCTCCCCCCTCTCCTCTCTTCTCCTCCCTCTCCTCTCTTCTCCCCCTTCTCCTCTCCTCTCTTCTCCCCCCTCTCCTCTCTTCTCCTCCCTCTCCTCTCTTCTCCCCCTTCTCCTCTCCTCTCTTCTCCCCCCTCTCCTCTCTTCTCCTCCCTCTCCTCTCTTCTCCCCCTTTCCTCTCCTCTTTTCTCCCTCCTCTCCCCCCTCTCCTCTCCTCTCCCCCCTCTCCTCTCTTCTCCTCCCTCTCCTCTCTTCTCCCCCTTCTCCTCTCCTCTCTTCTCCCCCCTCTCCTCTCTTCTCCTCCATCTCCTCTCTTCTCCCCCTTTCCTCTCCTCTTTTCTCCCTCCTCTCCCCCCTCTCCTCTCCTCTCCCCCCTCTCCTCTCTTCTCCTCCCTCTCCTCTCTTCTCCCCCTTCTCCTCTCCTCTCTTCTCCCCCCTCTCCTCTCTTCTCCTCCGTCTCCTCTCTTCTCCCCCTTCTCCTCTCCTCTCTTCTCCCCCCTCTCCTCTCTTCTCCCCCTTCTCCTTTCCTCTCTTCTCCTCCCTCTCCTCTCTTCTCCCCCTTCTCCTCTCCTCTCTTCTCCCCCCTCTCCTCTCCTCTCCTCTCCCCCCTCTCCTCTCTTCTCCTCCCTCCTCTCTTCTCCCCCTTCTCCTCTCCTCTCTTCTCCCCCCTCTCCTCTCTTCTCCCCCTTCTCCTCTCCTCTCTTCTCCTCCCTCTCCTCTCTTCTCCCCCCTCTCTTCTCCTCCCTCTCCTCTCTTCTCCCCCCTCTCCACTCTTCTCCTCCCTCTCCTCTCTTCTCCCCCTTCTCCTCTCCTCCCCCCTCTCTTCTCCTCCCTCTCCTCTCTTCTCCTCCCTCTCCTCTCTTCTCCCCCTTCTCCTCTCCTCTCTTCTCCCCCCTCTCCTCTCCTCAGCTCTTGCAATACGCTCTTCTTTTCGTGCGAGTGCGTGTGCCAAGGCTCTGTGCTTGGCACAAAAATAAATAAAAAACGCTTGGCGTTGAAACCGGCAGAGGGTGGGAGGGACGGACGACGAAGCAGAGCCAATCACGCTGGTAATCCTGACGGATAATGGAGGCTGACGCCGCAGGGGGTCTGGAGCGAGGGGGGGGGGCTTTTATCGGGCCGTCTGCAGCAGGCGGACCCCCTGCAGCGTAGCGGCGGGCGGACAGCTTTTAGCTGCTCCTCAGTCGGGGCGGCGATGGTGGTGATGGTGGCACTCGCCAGGGAGCCTCTGGCATCATCATCAACCAACAAGACCCTCCGTGGTCGCTGCCAAGGCAGACATACCCCACCACTACACCCCCCCCCCACGCCACGCACGCTCTGCCCCTGAGACGAGACGTGCTCCGAATGAAGTCCTTCCTTCCTGTGGCGGAACAAGAACCAAAAACTGACTCATTTTTTTTTTAACCCATTGAGACCTGAAGCCGATTCTACATGTCTCCTAAATCTCAACAGTTTTCTGAAAAACGTATGTTTCTATATCAGTGGTGCTCAATCTTTTTCATGTCGAGGACCCCCAAAATGATATTTATTTGGCCACGGACCCCCATCAAAATATTTTGTTCCAGGGACCCCCCAGAAGCAAAGATTTGAGTTAAAAATGTTCGCTTTAAATATATATATATTCAAAGATTTGCACACATTTTCACGATTTTTCAAAAATAGCAGATCTACAAGCTCGTAGCGCGGCACTCGGTGCCGCGCTATGAGCTTGTATATCTGCTATTTTTTAATAGCCTAAAGTGTAAAATAATGCTTTTTTAGCTCAAATCAAAAAATGACACGGTTCCAGGTCTTAATGGGTTAAAGGCCTTTTCAAATGCACTCCCGCATCCTCACAAACACCAAATTAGGCTGTCCTGTTTGATTCAGTGGTTATTTTAGTTGTGATATAAACCTCTTTTTAATGACCCCCCCCCCCCCCCCTCTAACATTGTTATCAGCCGTAGAGTACTAAGCATCAGAACTGTACTTTATTTTGACTTTGAGAATCTGAGCTCTTTGCGGAACTGGTGAATAGAAGACAGACTTGCCGGAATAAATCCCAGATCTCGATCTCGCACAGTAAGTGTCGATTTCTGTCAAGAAACCCCCCCCCACCCCCTCCCCTCGTCCCTTAACTCCCTCGTTAGCTTCGACAATTTGCCAATCCAAACAGCTTGCGTCCTCCTGTGCGGCAGCGTGTCAGTCATGTACAGGGGGTCCCCGGGCCGGCCCCGGTCGTCCCCCCCTCTCGGCAGCGCTGGGCGGCGAGGCACCACTTCCTCCGCGCTGCGCTGCTCGCCACATCAAAGCTCTTCCCTCCCCCACCCCGCTTCTCAGAAAAACGTAGATCGTTAAATGTCGGCACTTTAAGGGGTGTTGACAGGTCAGCCCGGGACAAACTTAGGGCCTTGTGTTGACCAGGGGGATTTGGTACAGATGTAACATGCAGGGTGGGTGGGGGGGGAGTGGGGGGGGGCAACATGCTGCTAGCTCCCTGTTCGCGGGCCTCTCCACTTTCACTTGATCTGCTCTGTTCACTACTTAACCACTTAAACCCCAGCATATTGTGGGGAAAGCTTCCGCTGTTGTAAGCTTGTCCATCGGCTATTTTCAGTGGAAGCTTTCCCCACAATAACGGAAAACCGAAAAGACCCTAGTATTGAGCCCTGAGGGACTCCGGTTACCCATAATGGGGTTTAAAGTGGTTAATAAAAAGTTTTGTTTATTCATGGAATTTGATTTGATGGAGTTCTTTAAAAATATATTTATATTATATATATATATATATATATATATATATATATATATATATATATATATATATATATATATATATATATATATATATATCTTTTGAAATAACTTTAGAAAACTGTAGGAAATAAAAAAAGGGATATTTACTCATGACCCATAAAAATGTGTCCCCCGACCCAATGTTTGGGAAGCACTGCTATAGAACGTATGAGGATGTTTCAGTAGCCTGGTGATGGGTGGGTGGGTGGGTGGTGATGGGATAAAGTCGGGGTAGGTAGGCTGGGCAGGAGGAGGGTATAGTGGGGTAGGTAGGTAGGTAGGTGGGGGGAGGAGGTGAGGCACAAGAGGGCAGGCTGGGTTTGTTCACTTGGGTTTTCTGAGCAGAACTGGGTTTTTGCGGCGGGAGCCCACATCTGGTTCCGATTGTGGCCTCCACTCTGCACTGCGGTCTGCTCTGTTTAGAATAGACCCAGAATGTGAAAGCCACACCGCACTGCGGTCACTACTCCCAACCCTGAGTAGACCTTCTGGCTGAGGCCATCTCACTGAGGATGGAAACTTCATTTTATATTTATATATATATACACTCTGCTGTGTGTGTGTGTGTGTGTGTGTGTGTGTGTGTGTGTGTGTGTGTGTGTGTGTGTGTGTGTGTGTGTGTGTGTGTGTGTGTGTGTGTGTGTGTGTGTGTGTGTGTGTGTGTGTGTGTGTGTGTGTGTGTGTGTGTGTGTGTGTGTTGCACGATTCTTGCTCAAATGTGAATCACGATTTTCCTCCATAAGAATTGAGATCACAATTCTCACACAATTCTCTTGTAAATATAAAAATATTAAGCAAAAACATTTTTTTTAATTGAAAAAGAAATCGTCATAATTTAAAATCGAGATCGCATAGGTGTCTGAATCGAGATCAATTTTCGATTAATCGTGCAGCACTAGTGTGTGTGTGTGTGTGTGTGTGTGTGTGTGTGTACTTGTGAGGGCCAACTGTCCCCACAAGTTGTAGAATTTGAGAAATAGCCATTGTGAGGAGTCTGAGGATAATTTTTTCCTTATCCCTCGCAAGATAGATTGTTGTTGTTTTTGTTTTTTTTCGTTGAAAAAGATCTGTAGAGTTGAGGCTTTCAGTTGGTAAAAGATTCAGGTTAGGATTAGACATTTAGAGGTTAGCTTTAGGGGTTGTGGTTAGAGCTATGCCTGATTGCGTTCTGAGCTTGTAGATCGGCTAGTTTCAATGCCGTCCTATAATTTTGATGTCCTCACAAGTATAGTAATACAAAGGTGTGTGTGTGTGTGTGTGTGTGTAGTATTGCTCCAGTGTGTTGATCATGGAATGGACTCAATAGCAGTTATACAGGCGCTTGTTCATGAGATTTTCCTATAAAAATAATGAAATGAATTCAGTTCTTATAATTTCTTATAATTTCTCACATCCTTCTGTCATTTCTTTCTATGAATTAGAGTTTCACACGTAGGTTGTCAGTACATTTTTATGGGTTGCAAGTAAAATATCCCCTTTTTTTCCCGTTTCCTACATTACATATTTTTTTCAAAAGATAGTAGGCTGACAGGAAATGAGGAGAGAGATGGGGAGTGACATGCAGCAAAGGCCGGGACTCGAACCCGCAACGCTCTGTCAGGCTACTTTGGCGGAGGGGACCAGCTGTCCCGTTTTTGAGCGTTGTCTAGAGCAGTGGTTTTCAACCTTTTTCATGTCAAGGTCCGTTATTTTTTTCAGCATTTGAGCCACGGACCACCATTCAATGAGATTTAGCCTCTCGGACCCAAAACTTGCTGTATTGATGTTGGTAGAACTTGGTACCAATAGGAGAGATAAGAGGCAGACGTTGATCAAAATAACAATTATTTAATTAACACATTGACCGCCAGAGGTTAATCTCATAATGTACTCACCAGTGCCAACGTTTTATTGTTGTTTTTTGTTTTTTTCACGTCGCCATAGACCTCGTTAAAATCCTTAAGATTGAGCTGTGCACTGTTTGTATACATCGCGGAGATCTCCCTGCGTCTACCAGTGAAAACCACGTGTCAAACGGAGCCGCCATGTTGTAGTTAGAACGGTTTATGTTAAACAGTGATCAGCGAGGAGAAAAACTACAATCGAAGAAAATGGCGATTTAGTGTGCGCTTTAGAATGGAGGCCGACGGGATCGGCAAAACGTGATCCCGAATAATTCCATTTCCGGTGGTGTTACAATGAAATGTGCCGTATAGAAAATTGAAAAAAAAAAAAAAAATCAAAAAGGATTACGCTAAACCCTGAGGAAGACTGTATTGTCGAAACGTTGGTTTCTTTTCATTCTAAATAAACTTTCTGCATCGTGGCTAAGAGCTGTGCGGCCTCATCCTTGTCAACATAATAAAAAAGTGCCACATATCGTATCAATATTGTGAGCCCAATATCGTGTATCGTGAAATTAGTATATCGACACACCCCTAGTGCATATTGTTTAAATTGATGCTTGGTTCTTGGTTTACCTGGTCCTAAGTGTCCTAAGGTACTACACTGTCTCTCTTTACAGTGGTGTAAAGTAACTAAGTACATGTACTCAAGTACTGTAGCCTACTTTAGTACAATTTTGAGGTATTTTTGCTTTATCAGAGTATTTCCAGTGTTCAGTACTTTTACTTCTACTCCACTAGGCAAATATTGTACGTTTTACTCCACTACAATTATTTGAAAACTTTAGTTATTTTGTAGATTTTTATTATTATTACAAAACATACATTAACCACTTCAGCCCCTATATACATTTCGGCCATTTGAAAATGGCAGATCTACAAGCTCACATTTTGATTCCAATACTTTTGTACTTTTACAAGTCAATTTAGAATTCAGGACTTTTGCTTGTAACAGAGTATTTCTACAATGCAGTATTGATACTCCAATGTAAGTAAAACATTTGAGTACTTTTACCACCACTGGTTATTGTCTTGCTTATTGTAAACTCTGGATAAGAACCTCCTGCTAAACGCCTAGATTGTAGATTATTTGAGTATTTTTGAACTTTACTTTTTGTTATGCACCACCCGTTGAAATGTACTTAGATGTGTGTGCTTGGATGGCATTTTATATTAAACCACCATGAAAGAGAGAGTCACGCTCTGTTAATGTAACTCTAATGGATCAATTAGCACATTTTACTGGGTGGCGCTCGTCTGCTGTTCAAGGAGTTTATTGTCTCATGTAGCGTCGGTTCCCAAAGTGGGGTCCGGGGGACCCCCAGGGGTAGTTAAACAGGTATGAGGGTATTGAGGGCACTGTCCCTTTTGATTGATTATCTTAAATACCAATCCCATTGATATTTGCTTAACCCTGTCTTCTACCCTGAGACATCCCAAGCTAGCAAAGTGTGTTGGAATTTGGTGGGTTCATGGGCTTAACCCATTAAGACCTGAAGCCGATTCTACATGTCTCCTAAATCTCAACAGTTTTCTGAAAAACATATGTTTCTATATCAGTGGTGCTCAATCTTTTTCATGTCAAGGACCCCCAAAATTATGTTTTTGGCCGCGGACCCCCATCAAAATATTTTGTTCCAGGGACCCCCAGAAGCAAAGATTTCAGTTAAAAATGTTCGCTTTAAAAGTATATATATTCAGAAGATTTGCACACATTTTCACAATTTTTCAAAAATAGCAGATCTACAAGCTCATAGCGCGGCACTCGGTGCCGCGCTATGAGCTTGTATATCTGCTATTTTTGAATAGCCCAAAGTGTAAAATAATGCTTTTTAGCTCAAAAAATGACACAGTTCCAGGTCTTGATGGGTTAAGGCCGAGTAGTACTAGTAGTCATGTCAGTTTGTTTTGGGGGCGTCTGAAGCGTAGTTTTTTTGTGACATGTGACGTGTTGGAGAGTGACCCCCGCTGCTGTACAACACGGCGGGACATTTAGTAAGACGTCAAGAACTTTTGCTCGGCGAGAAGGGGAGAGAGAGAGGGAGAGAGAGAGAGAGAGAGGAAATGTGGCGGCCATATGTGCCGTTGTCGGTTCGCTCCGGGCTGCTGCTTCTAATTAGCGCCACTGAGAATGCTTGCTGCCAGGTTGCTGGGGCTCTGGGCGCGTGCACGTGCGTGCGTGCGTGCACGCTCGCTCACGCACGTCCACGGCGGTCGCAAGACAACAATGTGGAAACTCAATCAGAGTTATAGTTAACAAAGTGGTTCCCAAAAAAAGACGTTAGCTTCAGACCCAGAGGAGAAATGATGATGTCATCGTCGTCGTCGTCCCCCCTTTGGGACCCAAACTAGTGAAAATAGCCGATCGACAAGCTCACACCAACGCTTCGCGCAATTCCGAAGGGTTGTGAGCTTGCAAGATAGGCAAGCTCACAAGGTGTTTCTTCTTTGATTTGATATATATATATATATTAAATTACTTAAAGTTTTTTATAAAATTTGTTTTAATTGAGATTTTACTTTTTTTATTTAAAAAAAGTATAATTATGATTTGAAAAAGAAATGTAGCAAAACGAAAAGAAAAACATAAAAATGGGTCCCAGACCACTGTTTGGGAACCACTGAGCTAACATCACCGTTTGACACACACACGCGCGCACACACACACACACACACACGTGCACACACACACACACACACACACACACACACTCTTTTAACCCTGTAGAAGACAATGGCTTACGTTGTGAGCTTGTAGATCGGCTATTTCTGGCAAATGTGGTTAAAAGACTAGCCCCCCTCCGCCAGCATATGGATGCTGCTAGGGTTGTAAGTGGTTAAAAGACTAGGGGCCCCCGTCCGTCCGTCCGTCCGTCCAACACCCTGGGAACAGGCTGTTAGCAAGGATTTGTGGTTTGGTGTTGGAACGGGTCTCTGGGTTTGGCCTCGGTGCCGTTGGGGGAAACAATGGAGAGCTTTGCTAACAGAGCCGCCACTGTTTACAGTGCAGTCCTCAGGTGGCTCTTTGCGTGACGTAAAAAACGAGACCATAATTGTAGAGCCAGACGCTATCGCCTCGTCTGACTTGTGACATTTTAGCCTCGCGTCGAAGGTTTTACGACCGCAAACGTTTTGAAAGCGAGGGTCCACCAAAACCCCCAGTCCCATATGATCCACGTTTAGCCGTGACCTCCCTCCGTCCGCTGTGGGGTAGGAGGTGATTATTTTTAGCATTAGTAGTTTGATGTGTCAGAAATTGAAGCAGCTACTATTGTCAGAGAGACAATGTTGCGTTTTTTTTGTTTGTTATGCCTTCTTTTTGAGAAGCACTTGTCCACCTTTCTGACCCATGGTTCTGTGTTTGTGTGCGTCATTCAGGTGATGAACATGGTTGTGTGTGTCATTCAGGTGATAAACATGGCTCTCTCTCTGGGTGTGTGTCTCATTCAGGTGATGAACATGGACGGGACGGGCCGCAGGGTGCTGGTGGAGGACAAGCTGCCTCATATCTTCGGCTTCACCCTGCTGGGAGACTTCATCTACTGGACGGACTGGCAGCGCCGCAGCATCGAGCGCGTCCACAAGCACACGGCCGAGAGGGAGTTCATCATCGACCAGCTGCCCGACCTGATGGGCCTCAAGGCCACCTACGTCCACCAGGTCACCGGTAAGCACAGCGCGCACAGTGTCCTCCACAGATCACTGCAGCAGGGCCCTTTTTTCACTGATGAAAACGAAATAAAGTCTAAATAAACTACACTATGAATGATGACTAAAACTATGACCAAATATTTCGTCAACAAGTACTAACTAGACTAAAATGTTAGGGAGGGACTAGTGGACAAGAGATCCAGTAGAACTAAGACATGTCATTTTATGCTTTGTCGTGTGTGCGAGTCGCCCTCCAAAAATAGCCAATCTACAACTACAACAATAGATCTGCTATTTTCGGTAGCCGGTCTACAAATCAAGCATTACGACTAGGGGTGGGCGACAGGGAAAAATATCATATCACCATTCTTTTTGTATGTTATTTTTAGGATTATTATTATTTTCGTGTGTGT